>NW_026644674.1:0-221010 GCF_030020395.1 Manis pentadactyla
GTGCTTTCACCATTGCTCTCCACGTTATTAGCAATAACTTTACGTTAATCAATATGTACCAATATCTATCTATCCATCTGTCTGTCTGTCTGTCTATCTATCTATCTATCTATCTATCTATCTATCTATCTATCTATCTATCTAACTATCTATCTATCTATCTATCTTCCTCTCATCTACCTATGATGTCTATCATCATTCTATGTACCTATCTATCTATCTTTCATCTGTCGTCTGTCTAGCTATCTATCTATGAATCAATCATCTTTCTGTCTGGCCATCTATCCTTATGTACAGAACACTTAACAACATCGCCTTTGTCGCTTCCCTACATTATGCTTCTAAAAATCTTTCAAGGTAACTAGGCTGTAGGAAGAGCACTCGGTTCACCGAGACACTTGCAGGTCGAGTCAGCCACGTGTACCTACAAAACCAGTAAATGGTTGTGCAGGGACTTGAACCTGTGTCTGTATCCTCTATTATCTTCTTCTCACTGGCTGACTCTATTTAGCCACATTCATTGACTAAGTGCTCCGTGAAGACCACAAGTATTGTTTCTCTGGGCCTGTTGTCCACAGAAAGAAAACTTGGTGCTTTGCTCACCACCATGTTTGAGGGACATCGGCGTGATCACCGCTGATAGGATGGAACGACAAATGAAAAGGAACACCAGTTGCTAGACAGGAGCACTTGGGAGCAAAGAGTGTGTTGTGGAGTGACGTGTTTATTTCAGTGTCCAAACTTCCCTCTTTATATAGTTATTACTTCTTTACATTCATGAACTTCATAATACCCACTGATCTCAAAGGTCCAGACGTATACTTTTACAGCAATTCAATTGTTGAGTTGAGAGAAAATGAGAAAGACGTTGCTGTACCACTAAATCTATGGCTGGGCAATGCTGAAACCAAACAAAAAGAATTCACGTTGGCCAGATAGGGCTATTTTCTACTGACTGTCTCTGTTGACTCAAACAGAATCCATTCTAGGATTGTTTGTTTTTCAGTTTCACTGTGTTGGGTACCTGTACACACCCCTTCGGCTTTTAGATTGTCTGTGTCCTTGGATCTCAAGAGAGTCTCCTGTAAGGGAGCACGAAGGTGGTCTTGAGTTTTCATCCCTTCTTTTAACCCTGTGTCATTTGTTTGGAGCACTCAAAGCCTGTCCTTTTATTCTGACGATTCAGAGCTGTGCCCTTATTGCACTTAAAAAATTGTTTTTGTTATCATTAATCTACAATCACGTGAAGAACATTATGTTTACTAGACTCCCCCCTTCACCAAGTCCCTCCCAAAAACCTCTTACAGTTGCTGTCAGTTAGCAGAGATGGATGCTGTAGACCCGTTCACGATGTACCCCCCCACACACCCCATTACAGTTGCTGTCCTTCCGCGTGTAGTAAGATGCTGTAGAATATCTACTTGTCTTCTCTGTGTTGTACAGCACTCGCCATGCGACCCCATCCTCACGCATTATACATGCTTATCCTAATCTCCCTTTTCTTTCTCCCCACCCTTATCCCTCCCTTCCCAACCACCCTTCTCAGTCCTTTTCCCTTTGGTAACTGTTACTCCACATTCGGGTTCTGTGAGTCTGCTGCTGTTTTTTTTTTTCAGTGTTTCTTTGTTGTTATACTCCACACATGAGTGAAATCATTTGGTACTTGTCTTTCTCCGCCTGGAATATTTCACTGAGCATGCTTCCGTCTCTCTCCATCCACGTCATTGCAAATGGTAGCATTTGTTTTCTTCTTATAGCTGCAAATGGCAGTTTTAAACTGGACTTCATTCTTCCTTTTAGTTTGTAGTTTCGCTATGTGCTTTCACCATTGATCTCCTGGTTATGAGCAATAGCTTTGTGTTATTTAATATGTATCTGTATGTATCTTTCTATCTATCTATCTGTCTATCCTTCTATCTTTCTATTTATCTATGTATCTTTCTATCTATCTATCTATCTATCTATCTATCATCTATCTGTCTATCAATCTATGTTCCTATCTACCTATCATGTCTATCGTCGGTCTATCTGTCATCTGTCATCTATCTATCTATGTATGAATCAATCATCTTTTTGTCTGGCCATCTATCCTTATGTACAGGACAGTTAACAACATCGCCTATGTCACTTCCCTACATTATGCTTCCAAAAATATTGCAAAGTAACTAGTCCTTAGGGAGAGCACTGGGTTCACTGAGACACTTGCAGGTCGAGTCAGCCGCTTGTGCTTAAAAATCCAGTAATTTATGGTGGTGCAGGAACTTGCACCCATCTCTCTGTCCTCTGTCCTCTTTTACCTCCTTCTCGCTTGCTGACTGTATTCAGCCACATTCGTTGACTAAGTGCTTCCAGAAGACCACAACTGTCCTTCCTCTGAGCCTGTTTAGACAGAAAAGTATACTTGGTGCTTTGCTCACCACCAAGTTTGAGGGACAATGGCATGATCACCGCTGATAGGAGGAGGGACAAATAAAAAGAACACCTATTTCTAGGCAGCAGCATTTGGGAGCAAAGAGAGTGTTGTGGAGTTACGTGTTTGTTTGAGTGTCCAAACTATCCTCTTTAGGTGGTTATTACTACTTTACTTTCAAGAACATCATAAAATCCACTGATTTCAAAAGCCCAGACACATATTATTACAGCAATTCAGTTGTTGAGGTGAGAAAAAATGAGAAGGACGTTGCTGTACCACTAAATCTATGGCTGGGCACTGCTGAAACCAAACAAAAGGAATTCACAGTGTCTAGATAGGGCTATTTTCTACTGACTGTCTCTGGGGACTCAAACAAAATCCATTTGTTTGTTTGTTTGCTTTTCAGTTACACTTGTGTAGGGTTGCTGTCCCCACCCCTTCGGATTGTAGTTTGTCTGTGTCTTTGGATCTCAAGTGAGTCTCCTATAGGGGAGAACTTAGGTGATCTTGAGTTTTCATCCCTTCTTTTAACCCTGTGTCTTTTGTTTGGAGCTCGCAAAGCCTGTTTTATTGCTGTGCCCATATTGCACTTAAAAACATTTTTTTTATCATTAATCTGCAATCACGTGAAGAACATCATATTTACTAGGCTCCCACCTTCACCAAGTCCCCACCAAAACCTCTTACAGTCGTTGTCCGTAAGCATTGTTGTATGCTGTAGACTGCTTCACCATGTCAACCCACAAACACCCCATTTCAGTCGCTGTCCATCAGCGTGTAGTAAATGCTGTAGAATCTCTACTTGTCTTCTCTGTGTTGTACATCCCTCCCTTTGCACCCCGAGCACACGCATTATACATGTTACTCCTAATGTCCCCTTTCTTCTCCCTGCGCTTATCCCTCCCTTCTCACACACCCTGCCCATTCCCTTTCCCTTTGGTAACTGTTATTGAACTCTCGGGATCTGTGAGTCTGCTGCTGTTTATTTCCTCCAGTTTTTCTTTGTTGTTATACTCCACACATGAGTGAAATCATTGGCTACTTGTCTTTCTCCACCTGGTATATATCACTGAGCATGCTACCGTCTAGCTACATCCACATCCTTGCAAATGGTAGGATTTGTTTTCTTCTTATGGCTGCTTACTGCACTTTTTAAACTGGACTTCATTCTTCCTTTTTGTTTGTAGTTTCCCTATGTGCTTTCACCATTTATCTGTTGGTTATGAGCAATAGCTTTGTGTTAATCGATATCTATCTGAATCTGTGTAACTGTCTGTCTATCTATCAATCTATCTATCTATCTATCCTTCTATCTTTCTCTCTATGTATCTCTCTATCTTCCTATCATCTAACTATCGTGTCTATCGTCTATCTATAATCTCTCATCTATCTATGTATCTATGAATCAATCATCTTTTTTGTCTTCCCATCTATCCTCATGTATAGAACAGTTAACAACATCGCCTATGTCACTTCCCTACATTATGCTTCCAAAAATCTTGCCAAGTAACTAGGACGTATGAAGAGCACTGGGTACACTGAGACAATTGCAGGTCGAGTCTGCCGCGTGTGCTTACAAAACCAGTAAATGGTTGTCCAGGGACTTGAACCCATATCTCTGTCCTCTGTCCTCTTTTACCTCCTTCTCGCCTGCTGACTCTAATTTGCCACAATAATTGACTAAGTCTTCCCTGAAGACCACAGGTATCATCCCCCTGGGCCTGTTGTAGTCAGAAAAGCATACTTGGTGCTTTGCTCATCACCAAGTATGAAGGACATTGGCGTGATCACCTCTGATAGGAGGAGGGACAAATAAAAATGAACACCTATTTCTAGACAGGAGCAGTTTTGAAAAAAGAGTGTGTTGTGGAGTGACGTGTTTATTTGAGTGTCCAACCTTCACTCTTAAGTGGTTATTTTTTTTTACATTCATGAACATCATAAAACGCACTGATTTCAAAAGCCCAGACGCATTTTATTACAGCAATTCTGTTATTGAGGTGAGAAAAATTGAGAAGGACTTTGCTGTACAACGGAATCTATTTCTGGGTACTGCTGAAACCAAACAAAAAAAAATTCATGGTGGCCAGCTAGCGCTATTTTCTACTGACTGTCTCTGGGGACTCAAACAGAATCCATTTGTTTGTTTTTTTGTTTCTCAGTTTCACTTTTTTTAGGTACCTGTCACCGCCCCTTCAGCTTTTAATTTGTCCGTGTCCTGGGATCTCAAGTGAGTCTCCTGTAAGGGAGCACATACATGATCTTGAGTGAAAGATAGCTTAGTTTAGTAAGATGCTTTCCTATCTACCTACCTATCTATCTCTTTACCTATCTATGTAATCTTTCTATCTATCTATCTGTCATCTATCTATGTATGGTCTGTCATCTATCTACTATCATCTGTGTATCTATCTAATTAATCTATCATCTATATGTATGTATATCAGTCGAATCTGTGTATCAATCATTTGTCTCTCTCTATAACTGTTTTCTCACTTTTGTCAACGTTCTGTCCCTAGGTGCACTTTGATTCCTCTGTGTCCTTCTCAGCCTCAATTCCTTGTGTTTGTTTTTGTGAGTTAGCTGTGTGTTTGTGTCTTGAGAGGAGTGGCCTTGGGTGGAACTTCTCCTGCGTAGGTGGCAAGAGTCTGCTGGGTATGGATAGTGTGGTTGGTGGGCTGCGCTCTTGAAACTGTGCAGCCCAGTGCCCTCCAGCTGCTCTGCCCCTGGGCCGTTCCTGCTGTGGCGGCTGCATGAGCTGCAGGGAATATCCAAGGCCCGATGCAGGGAGCACCCTCGCGGGCCTCCGCGGTCCGTGGTAGGTACATGCCCAGTAGTATGTCTTTTTGCCTGTGCACCGATGTTACCTCGGTGGCCCTGCTTGGTGGCCCAACTTCAGAGAGTATGTGTGTAGTCACTGGTTAAGGGAACTGCCTTTTGGTGACACGCGGGGTTCTTCTGGGCCAGTGGCCCATGGACTTGGTGAGGTGGCAGCCCAGCTAGCTTGTGGGGAAACTGCTCCCCTCTGCTGTCAAGGTGGAGGTGGAATTTCAGTGCATTTACGCATTTTGATGTGAGTGAGGTCTATCTGAAATGGAATAGTAGCGTTGAGAGCTATGTTTCCACCCCCTCAACTTGTAGTTCATCTTCGTCCTTGGATCTCAAGTTAGTCCCCTGTAAGGCAGCACGTAGGTCTTCTTGAGTTTTCATCCCTTCTTTTAACCCTGTGTCTTTACATTGGAGTCCTGAAGAGCCTGTCCTTTTATTCTGAGAATTGAGAGCTATGTCCTTATTGCACTTAAAAAATTTTTTTTGTTATCATTAATCCACAATCACGCAAAGAACATTATGATCACCAAGTACACCACGTCCCCCCCAAAAACCCCATTACAGTAGCTGTCCATCAGCATAGTTGGATGCTGTAGACCCCTTCACCATGTCCCCCCCACACCCCGTTACAGTCGCTTTCCATCAGCGTGTAGTAAGATGCTGTAGAATCACTACTGGTCTTCTCTGTGTTGTACTGCCCTCCCCATGCTCCCCCCACCCACACATTATACATGCTAATCCTAATGCCCCCTTTCTTTCTCCCCACATTTATGAAACCCTTCCCACCCACCCTGCCTAGTCCCTTTCCCTTTGGTAGCTGTTAGTCCACTCTTGGGTTCTGTGAGTCTGCTGCTGTTTTTTTCCTTCAGTTTTTCTTTGTTGTTTTACTCAACACATGAGTGAAATCATTTGGTACTTGTCTTTCTCCGCATGGCCTTTTTCACTGAGCATAATATCCTCTAGCTCCATCCACGTTGTTCAAATGGTAGGATTTTTTTCTTCTTACGGCTCTTTACTGTACTTTTTAAACTAGATTTCTGTCTTCTCTTTTGTCTGTAGTTTCGCTATGTGCTTTCACCATTGCTCTCCTCGTTATTAGCAATAACTTTACGTTAATCAATATGTACCAATATCTATCTATCCATCTGTCTGTCTGTCTATCTATCCATCTATCTATCTATCTATCTATCTATCTATCTATCTAACTATCTATCTATCTATCTTCCTATCATCTATCTATGATGTCTATCATCATTCTATGTACCTATCTATCTATCTTTCATCTGTCGTCTGTCTAGCTATCTATCTATGAATCAATCATCTTTCTGTCTGGCCATCTATCCTTATGTACAGAACACTTAACAACATCGCCTTTGTCGCTTCCCTACATTATGCTTCTAAAAATCTTTCAAGGTAACTAGGCTGTAGGAAGAGCACTCGGTTCACCGAGACACTTGCAGGTCGAGTCAGCCACGTGTACCTACAAAACCAGTAAATGGTTGTGCAGGGACTTGAACCTGTGTCTGTATCCTCTATTATCTTCTTCTCACTGGCTGACTCTATTTAGCCACATTCATTGACTAAGTGCTCCGTGAAGACCACAAGTATTGTTTCTCTGGGCCTGTTGTCCACAGAAAGAAAACTTGGTGCTTTGCTCACCACCATGTTTGAGGGACATCGGCGTGATCACCGCTGATAGGATGGAACGACAAATGAAAAGGAACACCAGTTGCTAGACAGGAGCACTTGGGAGCAAAGAGTGTGTTGTGGAGTGACGTGTTTATTTCAGTGTCCAAACTTCCCTCTTTATATAGTTATTACTTCTTTACATTCATGAACTTCATAATACCCACTGATCTCAAAGGTCCAGACGTATACTTTTACAGCAATTCAATTGTTGAGTTGAGAGAAAATGAGAAAGACGTTGCTGTACCACTAAATCTATGGCTGGGCAATGCTGAAACCAAACAAAAAGAATTCACGTTGGCCAGATAGGGCTATTTTCTACTGACTGTCTCTGTTGACTCAAACAGAATCCATTCTAGGATTGTTTGTTTTTCAGTTTCACTGTGTTGGGTACCTGTACACACCCCTTCGGCTTTTAGATTGTCTGTGTCCTTGGATCTCAAGAGAGTCTCCTGTAAGGGAGCACGAAGGTGGTCTTGAGTTTTCATCCCTTCTTTTAACCCTGTGTCATTTGTTTGGAGCACTCAAAGCCTGTCCTTTTATTCTGACGATTCAGAGCTGTGCCCTTATTGCACTTAAAAAATTGTTTTTGTTATCATTAATCTACAATCACGTGAAGAACATTATGTTTACTAGACTCCCCCCTTCACCAAGTCCCTCCCAAAAACCTCTTACAGTTGCTGTCAGTTAGCAGAGATGGATGCTGTAGACCCGTTCACGATGTACCCCCCCACACACCCCATTACAGTTGCTGTCCTTCCGCGTGTAGTAAGATGCTGTAGAATATCTACTTGTCTTCTCTGTGTTGTACAGCACTCGCCATGCGACCCCATCCTCACGCATTATACATGCTTATCCTAATCTCCCTTTTCTTTCTCCCCACCCTTATCCCTCCCTTCCCAACCACCCTTCTCAGTCCTTTTCCCTTTGGTAACTGTTACTCCACATTCGGGTTCTGTGAGTCTGCTGCTGTTTTTTTTTTCAGTGTTTCTTTGTTGTTATACTCCACACATGAGTGAAATCATTTGGTACTTGTCTTTCTCCGCCTGGAATATTTCACTGAGCATGCTTCCGTCTCTCTCCATCCACGTCATTGCAAATGGTAGCATTTGTTTTCTTCTTATAGCTGCAAATGGCAGTTTTAAACTGGACTTCATTCTTCCTTTTAGTTTGTAGTTTCGCTATGTGCTTTCACCATTGATCTCCTGGTTATGAGCAATAGCTTTGTGTTATTTAATATGTATCTGTATGTATCTTTCTATCTATCTATCTGTCTATCCTTCTATCTTTCTATTTATCTATCTTTCTATCTATCTATCTATCTATCATCTATCTGTCTATCAATCTATGTTCCTATCTACCTATCATGTCTATCGTCGGTCTATCTGTCATCTGTCATCTATCTATCTATGTATGAATCAATCATCTTTTTGTCTGGCCATCTATCCTTATGTACAGGACAGTTAACAACATCGCCTATGTCACTTCCCTACATTATGCTTCCAAAAATATTGCAAAGTAACTAGTCCTTAGGGAGAGCACTGGGTTCACTGAGACACTTGCAGGTCGAGTCAGCCGCTTGTGCTTAAAAATCCAGTAATTTATGGTGGTGCAGGGACTTGCACCCATCTCTCTGTCCTCTGTCCTCTTTTACCTCCTTCTCGCTTGCTGACTGTATTCAGCCACATTCGTTGACTAAGTGCTTCCAGAAGACCACAACTGTCCTTCCTCTGAGCCTGTTTAGACAGAAAAGTATACTTGGTGCTTTGCTCACCACCAAGTTTGAGGGACAATGGCATGATCACCGCTGATAGGAGGAGGGACAAATAAAAAGAACACCTATTTCTAGGCAGCAGCATTTGGGAGCAAAGAGAGTGTTGTGGAGTTACGTGTTTGTTTGAGTGTCCAAACTATCCTCTTTAGGTGGTTATTACTACTTTACTTTCAAGAACATCATAAAATCCACTGATTTCAAAAGCCCAGACACATATTATTACAGCAATTCAGTTGTTGAGGTGAGAAAAAATGAGAAGGACGTTGCTGTACCACTAAATCTATGGCTGGGCACTGCTGAAACCAAACAAAAAGAATTCACGGTGTCTAGATAGGGCTATTTTCTACTGACTGTCTCTGGGGACTCAAACAAAATCCATTTGTTTGTTTGTTTGCTTTTCAGTTACACTTGTGTAGGGTTGCTGTCCCCACCCCTTCGGATTGTAGTTTGTCTGTGTCTTTGGATCTCAAGTGAGTCTCCTATAGGGGAGAACTTAGGTGATCTTGAGTTTTCATCCCTTCTTTTAACCCTGTGTCTTTTGTTTGGAGCTCGCAAAGCCTGTTTTATTGCTGTGCCCATATTGCACTTAAAAACATTTTTTTTATCATTAATCTGCAATCACGTGAAGAACATCATATTTATTAGGCTCCCACCTTCACCAAGTCCCCACCAAAACCTCTTACAGTCGTTGTCCATAAGCATTGTTGTATGCTGTAGACTGCTTCACCATGTCAACCCACAAACACCCCATTTCAGTCGCTGTCCATCAGCGTGTAGTAAATGCTGTAGAATCTCTACTTGTCTTCTCTGTGTTGTACATCCCTCCCTTTGCACCCCGAGCACACGCATTATACATGATACTCCTAATGTCCCCTTTCTTCTCCCTGCCCTTATCCCTCCCTTCCCACACACCCTGCCCATTCCCTTTCCCTTTGGTAACTGTTATTGAACTCTCGGGATCTGTGAGTCTGCTGCTGTTTATTTCCTCCAGTTTTTCTTTGTTGTTATACTCCACACATGAGTGAAATCATTGGCTACTTTTCTTTCTCCACCTGGTATATATCACTGAGCATGCTACCGTCTAGCTACATCCACATCCTTGCAAATGGTAGGATTTGTTTTCTTCTTATGGCTGCTTACTGCACTTTTTAAACTGGACTTCATTCTTCCTTTTTGTTTGTAGTTTCCCTATGTGCTTTCACCATTTATCTGTTGGTTATGAGCAATAGCTTTGTGTTAATCGATATCTATCTGAATCTGTGTAACTGTCTGTCTATCAATCTATCTATCTATCTATCCTTCTATCTTTCTCTCCATGTATCTCTCTATCTTCCTATCATCTAACTATCGTGTCTATCGTCTATCTATAATCTCTCATCTATCTATGTATCTATGAATCAATCATCTTTTTGTCTTCCCATCTATCCTCATGTACAGAACAGTTAACAACATCGCCTATGTCACTTCCCTACATTATGCTTCCAAAAATCTTGCCAAGTAACTAGGACGTATGAAGAGCACTGGGTACACTGAGACAATTGCAGGTCGAGTCTGCCGCGTGTGCTGACAAAACCAGTAAATGGTTGTCCAGGGACTTGAACCCATATCTCTGTCCTCTGTCCTCTTTTACCTCCTTCTCGCCTGCTGACTCTAATTTGCCACAATAATTGACTAAGTCTTCCCTGAAGACCACAAGTATCCTCCCCCTGGGCCTGTTGTAGTCAGAAAAGCATACTTGGTGCTTTGCTCATCACCAAGTATGAAGGACATTGGCGTGATCACCTCTGATAGGAGGAGGGACAAATAAAAATGAACACCTATTTCTAGACAGGAGCAGTTTTGAAAAAAGAGTGTGTTGTGGAGTGACGTGTTTATTTGAGTGTCCAACCTTCACTCTTAAGTGGTTATTTTTTTTTACATTCATGAACATCATAAAACGCACTGATTTCAAAAGCCCAGACGCATTTTATTACAGCAATTCTGTTATTGAGGTGAGAAAAATTGAGAAGGACTTTGCTGTACAACGGAATCTATTTCTGGGTACTGCTGAAACCAAACAAAAAAAAATTCATGGTGGCCAGCTAGCGCTATTTTCTACTGACTGTCTCTGGGGACTCAAACAGAATCCATTTGTTTGTTTTTTTGTTTCTCAGTTTCACTTTTTTTAGGTACCTGTCACCGCCCCTTCAGCTTTTAATTTGTCCGTGTCCTGGGATCTCAAGTGAGTCTCCTGTAAGGGAGCACATACATGATCTTGAGTGAAAGATAGCTTAGTTTAGTAAGATGCTTTCCTATCTACCTACCTATCTATCTCTTTACCTATCTATGTAATCTTTCTATCTATCTATCTGTCATCTATCTATGTATGGTCTGTCATCTATCTACTATCATCTGTGTATCTATCTAATTAATCTATCATCTACATGTATGTATATCAGTCGAATCTGTGTATCAATCATTTGTCTCTCTCTATAACTGTTTTCTCACTTTTGTCAACGTTCTGTCCCTAGGTGCACTTTGATTCCTCTGTGTCCTTCTCAGCCTCAATTCCTTGTGTTTGTTTTTGTGAGTTAGCTGTGTGTTTGTGTCTTGAGAGGAGTGGCCTTGGGTGGAACTTCTCCTGCGTAGGTGGCACGAGTCTGCTGGGTGTGGATAGTGTGGTTGGTGGGCTGCGCTCTTGAAACTGTGCAGCCCAGTGCCCTCCAGCTGCTCTGCCCCTGGGCCGTTCCTGCTGTGGCGGCTGCATGAGCTGCAGGGAATATCCAAGGCCCGATGCAGGGAGCACCCTCGCGGGCCTCCGCGGTCCGTGGTAGGTACATGCCCAGTAGTATGTCTTTTTGCCTGTGCACCGATGTTACCTCGGTGGCCCTGCTTGGTGGCCCAACTTCAGAGAGTATGTGTGTAGTCACTGGTTAAGGGAACTGCCTTTTGGTGACACGCGGGGTTCTTCTGGGCCAGTGGCCCATGGACTTGGTGAGGTGGCAGCCCAGCTAGCTTGTGGGGAAACTGCTCCCCTCTGCTGTCAAGGTGGAGGTGGAATTTCAGTGCATTTACGCATTTTGATGTGAGTGAGGTCTATCTGAAATGGAATAGTAGCGTTGAGAGCTATGTTTCCACCCCCTCAACTTGTAGTTCATCTTCGTCCTTGGATCTCAAGTTAGTCCCCTGTAAGGCAGCACGTAGGTGGTCTTGAGTTTTCATCCCTTCTTTTAACCCTGTGTCTTTACATTGGAGTCCTGAAGAGCCTGTCCTTTTATTCTGAGAATTGAGAGCTATGTCCTTATTGCACTTAAAAAATTTTTTTTGTTATCATTAATCCACAATCACGCAAAGAACATTATGATCACCAAGTACACCACGTCCCCCCCAAAAACCCCATTACAGTAGCTGTCCATCAGCATAGTTGGATGCTGTAGACCCCTTCACCATGTCCCCCCCACACCCCGTTACAGTCGCTTTCCATCAGCGTGTAGTAAGATGCTGTAGAATCACTACTGGTCTTCTCTGTGTTGTACTGCCCTCCCCATGCTCCCCCCACCCACACATTATACATGCTAATCCTAATGCCCCCTTTCTTTCTCCCCACATTTATGAAACCCTTCCCACCCACCCTGCCTAGTCCCTTTCCCTTTGGTAGCTGTTAGTCCACTCTTGGGTTCTGTGAGTCTGCTGCTGTTTTTTCCTTCAGTTTTTCTTTGTTGTTTTACTCAACACATGAGTGAAATCATTTGGTACTTGTCTTTCTCCGCATGGCCTTTTTCACTGAGCATAATATCCTCTAGCTCCATCCACGTTGTTCAAATGGTAGGATTTTTTTCTTCTTACGGCTCTTTACTGTACTTTTTAAACTAGATTTCTGTCTTCTCTTTTGTCTGTAGTTTCGCTATGTGCTTTCACCATTGCTCTCCTCGTTATTAGCAATAACTTTACGTTAATCAATATGTACCAATATCTATCTATCCATCTGTCTGTCTGTCTATCTATCCATCTATCTATCTATCTATCTATCTATCTATCTATCTAACTATCTATCTATCTATCTTCCTATCATCTATCTATGATGTCTATCATCATTCTATGTACCTATCTATCTATCTTTCATCTGTCGTCTGTCTAGCTATCTATCTATGAATCAATCATCTTTCTGTCTGGCCATCTATCCTTATGTACAGAACACTTAACAACATCGCCTTTGTCGCTTCCCTACATTATGCTTCTAAAAATCTTTCAAGGTAACTAGGCTGTAGGAAGAGCACTCGGTTTACCGAGACACTTGCAGGTCGAGTCAGCCACGTGTACCTACAAAACCAGTAAATGGTTGTGCAGGGACTTGAACCTGTGTCTGTATCCTCTATTATCTTCTTCTCACTGGCTGACTCTATTTAGCCACATTCATTGACTAAGTGCTCCGCGAAGACCACAAGTATTGTTTCTCTGGGCCTGTTGTCCACAGAAAGAAAACTTGGTGCTTTGCTCACCACCATGTTTGAGGGACATCGGCGTGATCACCGCTGATAGGATGGAACGACAAATGAAAAGGAACACCAGTTGCTAGACAGGAGCACTTGGGAGCAAAGAGTGTGTTGTGGAGTGACGTGTTTATTTCAGTGTCCAAACTTCCCTCTTTATATAGTTATTACTTCTTTACATTCATGAACTTCATAATACCCACTGATCTCAAAGGTCCAGACGTATACTTTTACAGCAATTCAATTGTTGAGTTGAGAGAAAATGAGAAAGACGTTGCTGTACCACTAAATCTATGGCTGGGCAATGCTGAAACCAAACAAAAAGAATTCACGTTGGCCAGATAGGGCTATTTTCTACTGACTGTCTCTGTTGACTCAAACAGAATCCATTCTAGGATTGTTTGTTTTTCAGTTTCACTGTGTTGGGTAC
This sequence comes from Manis pentadactyla, assembly GCF_030020395.1. Lineage (NCBI taxonomy): Eukaryota > Metazoa > Chordata > Mammalia > Pholidota > Manidae > Manis > Manis pentadactyla. Next base: position 13,602 of record NW_026644674.1, read on the forward strand.
CTGTACACACCCCTTCGGCTTTTAGATTGTCTGTGTCCTTGGATCTCAAGAGAGTCTCCTGTAAGGGAGCACGAAGGTGGTCTTGAGTTTTCATCCCTTCTTTTAACCCTGTGTCATTTGTTTGGAGCACTCAAAGCCTGTCCTTTTATTCTGACGATTCAGAGCTGTGCCCTTATTGCACTTAAAAAATTGTTTTTGTTATCATTAATCTACAATCACGTGAAGAACATTATGTTTACTAGACTCCCCCCTTCACCAAGTCCCTCCCAAAAACCTCTTACAGTTGCTGTCAGTTAGCAGAGATGGATGCTGTAGACCCGTTCACGATGTACCCCCCCACACACCCCATTACAGTTGCTGTCCTTCCGCGTGTAGTAAGATGCTGTAGAATATCTACTTGTCTTCTCTGTGTTGTACAGCACTCGCCATGCGACCCCATCCTCACGCATTATACATGCTTATCCTAATCTCCCTTTTCTTTCTCCCCACCCTTATCCCTCCCTTCCCAACCACCCTTCTCAGTCCTTTTCCCTTTGGTAACTGTTACTCCACATTCGGGTTCTGTGAGTCTGCTGCTGTTTTTTTTTTCAGTGTTTCTTTGTTGTTATACTCCACACATGAGTGAAATCATTTGGTACTTGTCTTTCTCCGCCTGGAATATTTCACTGAGCATGCTTCCGTCTCTCTCCATCCACGTCATTGCAAATGGTAGCATTTGTTTTCTTCTTATAGCTGCAAATGGCAGTTTTAAACTGGACTTCATTCTTCCTTTTAGTTTGTAGTTTCGCTATGTGCTTTCACCATTGATCTCCTGGTTATGAGCAATAGCTTTGTGTTATTTAATATGTATCTGTATGTATCTTTCTATCTATCTATCTGTCTATCCTTCTATCTTTCTATTTATCTATCTATCTTTCTATCTATCTATCTATCTATCTATCATCTATCTGTCTATCAATCTATGTTCCTATCTACCTATCATGTCTATCGTCGGTCTATCTGTCATCTGTCATCTATCTATCTATGTATGAATCAATCATCTTTTTGTCTGGCCATCTATCCTTATGTACAGGACAGTTAACAACATCGCCTATGTCACTTCCCTACATTATGCTTCCAAAAATATTGCAAAGTAACTAGTCCTTAGGGAGAGCACTGGGTTCACTGAGACACTTGCAGGTCGAGTCAGCCGCTTGTGCTTAAAAATCCAGTAATTTATGGTGGTGCAGGGACTTGCACCCATCTCTCTGTCCTCTGTCCTCTTTTACCTCCTTCTCGCTTGCTGACTGTATTCAGCCACATTCGTTGACTAAGTGCTTCCAGAAGACCACAACTGTCCTTCCTCTGAGCCTGTTTAGACAGAAAAGTATACTTGGTGCTTTGCTCACCACCAAGTTTGAGGGACAATGGCATGATCACCGCTGATAGGAGGAGGGACAAATAAAAAGAACACCTATTTCTAGGCAGCAGCATTTGGGAGCAAAGAGAGTGTTGTGGAGTTACGTGTTTGTTTGAGTGTCCAAACTATCCTCTTTAGGTGGTTATTACTACTTTACTTTCAAGAACATCATAAAATCCACTGATTTCAAAAGCCCAGACACATATTATTACAGCAATTCAGTTGTTGAGGTGAGAAAAAATGAGAAGGACGTTGCTGTACCACTAAATCTATGGCTGGGCACTGCTGAAACCAAACAAAAAGAATTCACGGTGTCTAGATAGGGCTATTTTCTACTGACTGTCTCTGGGGACTCAAACAAAATCCATTTGTTTGTTTGTTTGCTTTTCAGTTACACTTGTGTAGGGTTGCTGTCCCCACCCCTTCGGATTGTAGTTTGTCTGTGTCTTTGGATCTCAAGTGAGTCTCCTATAGGGGAGAACTTAGGTGATCTTGAGTTTTCATCCCTTCTTTTAACCCTGTGTCTTTTGTTTGGAGCTCGCAAAGCCTGTTTTATTGCTGTGCCCATATTGCACTTAAAAACATTTTTTTATCATTAATCTGCAATCACGTGAAGAACATCATATTTACTAGGCTCCCACCTTCACCAAGTCCCCACCAAAACCTCTTACAGTCGTTGTCCATAAGCATTGTTGTATGCTGTAGACTGCTTCACCATGTCAACCCACAAACACCCCATTTCAGTCGCTGTCCATCAGCGTGTAGTAAATGCTGTAGAATCTCTACTTGTCTTCTCTGTGTTGTACATCCCTCCCTTTGCACCCCGAGCACACGCATTATACATGTTACTCCTAATGTCCCCTTTCTTCTCCCTGCGCTTATCCCTCCCTTCTCACACACCCTGCCCATTCCCTTTCCCTTTGGTAACTGTTATTGAACTCTCGGGATCTGTGAGTCTGCTGCTGTTTATTTCCTCCAGTTTTTCTTTGTTGTTATACTCCACACATGAGTGAAATCATTGGCTACTTGTCTTTCTCCACCTGGTATATATCACTGAGCATGCTACCGTCTAGCTACATCCACATCCTTGCAAATGGTAGGATTTGTTTTCTTCTTATGGCTGCTTACTGCACTTTTTAAACTGGACTTCATTCTTCCTTTTTGTTTGTAGTTTCCCTATGTGCTTTCACCATTTATCTGTTGGTTATGAGCAATAGCTTTGTGTTAATCGATATCTATCTGAATCTGTGTAACTGTCTGTCTATCTATCAATCTATCTATCTATCTATCCTTCTATCTTTCTCTCTATGTATCTCTCTATCTTCCTATCATCTAACTATCGTGTCTATCGTCTATCTATAATCTCTCATCTATCTATGTATCTATGAATCAATCATCTTTTTGTCTTCCCATCTATCCTCATGTACAGAACAGTTAACAACATCGCCTATGTCACTTCCCTACATTATGCTTCCAAAAATCTTGCCAAGTAACTAGGACGTATGAAGAGCACTGGGTACACTGAGACAATTGCAGGTCGAGTCTGCCGCGTGTGCTTACAAAACCAGTAAATGGTTGTCCAGGGACTTGAACCCATATCTCTGTCCTCTGTCCTCTTTTACCTCCTTCTCGCCTGCTGACTCTAATTTGCCACAATAATTGACTAAGTCTTCCCTGAAGACCACAAGTATCCTCCCCCTGGGCCTGTTGTAGTCAGAAAAGCATACTTGGTGCTTTGCTCATCACCAAGTATGAAGGACATTGGCGTGATCACCTCTGATAGGAGGAGGGACAAATAAAAATGAACACCTATTTCTAGACAGGAGCAGTTTTGAAAAAAGAGTGTGTTGTGGAGTGACGTGTTTATTTGAGTGTCCAACCTTCACTCTTAAGTGGTTATTTTTTTTTACATTCATGAACATCATAAAACGCACTGATTTCAAAAGCCCAGACGCATTTTATTACAGCAATTCTGTTATTGAGGTGAGAAAAATTGAGAAGGACTTTGCTGTACAACGGAATCTATTTCTGGGTACTGCTGAAACCAAACAAAAAAAAATTCATGGTGGCCAGCTAGCGCTATTTTCTACTGACTGTCTCTGGGGACTCAAACAGAATCCATTTGTTTGTTTTTTTGTTTCTCAGTTTCACTTTTTTTAGGTACCTGTCACCGCCCCTTCAGCTTTTAATTTGTCCGTGTCCTGGGATCTCAAGTGAGTCTCCTGTAAGGGAGCACATACATGATCTTGAGTGAAAGATAGCTTAGTTTAGTAAGATGCTTTCCTATCTACCTACCTATCTATCTCTTTACCTATCTATGTAATCTTTCTATCTATCTATCTGTCATCTATCTATGTATGGTCTGTCATCTATCTACTATCATCTGTGTATCTATCTAATTAATCTATCATCTATATGTATGTATATCAGTCGAATCTGTGTATCAATCATTTGTCTCTCTCTATAACTGTTTTCTCACTTTTGTCAACGTTCTGTCCCTAGGTGCACTTTGATTCCTCTGTGTCCTTCTCAGCCTCAATTCCTTGTGTTTGTTTTTGTGAGTTAGCTGTGTGTTTGTGTCTTGAGAGGAGTGGCCTTGGGTGGAACTTCTCCTGCGTAGGTGGCACGAGTCTGCTGGGTGTGGATAGTGTGGTTGGTGGGCTGCGCTCTTGAAACTGTGCAGCCCAGTGCCCTCCAGCTGCTCTGCCCCTGGGCCGTTCCTGCTGTGGCGGCTGCATGAGCTGCAGGGAATATCCAAGGCCCGATGCAGGGAGCACCCTCGCGGGCCTCCGCGGTCCGTGGTAGGTACATGCCCAGTAGTATGTCTTTTTGCCTGTGCACCGATGTTACCTCGGTGGCCCTGCTTGGTGGCCCAACTTCAGAGAGTATGTGTGTAGTCACTGGTTAAGGGAACTGCCTTTTGTTGACACGCGGGGTTCTTCTGGGCCAGTGGCCCATGGACTTGGTGAGGTGGCAGCCCAGCTAGCTTGTGGGGAAACTGCTCCCCTCTGCTGTCAAGGTGGAGGTGGAATTTCAGTGCATTTACGCATTTTGATGTGAGTGAGGTCTATCTGAAATGGAATAGTAGCGTTGAGAGCTATGTTTGCACCCCCTCAACTTGTAGTTCATCTTCGTCCTTGGATCTCAAGTTAGTCCCCTGTAAGGCAGCACGTAGGTGGTCTTGAGTTTTCATCCCTTCTTTTTTCCCTGTGTCTTTACATTGGAGTCCTGAAGAGCCTGTCCTTTTATTCTGAGAATTGAGAGCTATGTCCTTATTGCACTTAAAAAATTTTTTTTGTTATCATTAATCCACAATCACGCAAAGAACATTATGATCACCAAGTACACCACGTCCCCCCCAAAAACCCCATTACAGTAGCTGTCCATCAGCATAGTTGGATGCTGTAGACCCCTTCACCATGTCCCCCCCACACCCCGTTACAGTCGCTTTCCATCAGCGTGTAGTAAGATGCTGTAGAATCACTACTGGTCTTCTCTGTGTTGTACTGCCCTCCCCATGCTCCCCCCACCCACACATTATACATGCTAATCCTAATGCCCCCTTTCTTTCTCCCCACATTTATGAAACCCTTCCCACCCACCCTGCCTAGTCCCTTTCCCTTTGGTAGCTGTTAGTCCACTCTTGGGTTCTGTGAGTCTGCTGCTGTTTTTTCCTTCAGTTTTTCTTTGTTGTTTTACTCAACACATGAGTGAAATCATTTGGTACTTGTCTTTCTCCGCATGGCCTTTTTCACTGAGCATAATATCCTCTAGCTCCATCCACGTTATTCACATGGTAGGATTTTTTTCTTCTTACGGCTCTTTACTGTACTTTTTAAACTAGATTTCTGTCTTCTCTTTTGTCTGTAGTTTCGCTATGTGCTTTCACCATTGCTCTCCTCGTTATTAGCAATAACTTTACGTTAATCAATATGTACCAATATCTATCTATCCATCTGTCTGTCTGTCTATCTATCCATCTATCTATCTATCTATCTATCTATCTATCTATCTATCTATCTAACTATCTATCTATCTATCTTCCTATCATCTATCTATGATGTCTATCATCATTCTATGTACCTATCTATCTATCTTTCATCTGTCGTCTGTCTAGCTATCTATCTATGAATCAATCATCTTTCTGTCTGGCCATCTATCCTTATGTACAGAACACTTAACATCATCGCCTTTGTCGCTTCCCTACATTATGCTTCTAAAAATCTTTCAAGGTAACTAGGCTGTAGGAAGAGCACTCGGTTTACCGAGACACTTGCAGGTCGAGTCAGCCACGTGTACCTACAAAACCAGTAAATGGTTGTGCAGGGACTTGAGCCTGTGTCTGTATCCTCTATTATCTTCTTCTCACTGGCTGACTCTATTTAGCCACATTCATTGACTAAGTGCTCCGCGAAGACCACAAGTATTGTTTCTCTGGGCCTGTTGTCCACAGAAAGAAAACTTGGTGCTTTGCTCACCACCATGTTTGAGGGACATCGGCGTGATCACCGCTGATAGGATGGAACGACAAATGAAAAGGAACACCAGTTGCTAGACAGGAGCACTTGGGAGCAAAGAGTGTGTTGTGGAGTGACGTGTTTATTTCAGTGTCCAAACTTCCCTCTTTATATAGTTATTACTTCTTTACATTCATGAACTTCATAATACCCACTGATCTCAAAGGTCCAGACGTATACTTTTACAGCAATTCAATTGTTGAGTTGAGAGAAAATGAGAAAGACGTTGCTGTACCACTAAATCTATGGCTGGGCAATGCTGAAACCAAACAAAAAGAATTCACGTTGGCCAGATAGGGCTATTTTCTACTGACTGTCTCTGTTGACTCAAACAGAATCCATTCTAGGATTGTTTGTTTTTCAGTTTCACTGTGTTGGGTACCTGTACACACCCCTTCGGCTTTTAGATTGTCTGTGTCCTTGGATCTCAAGAGAGTCTCCTGTAAGGGAGCACGAAGGTGGTCTTGAGTTTTCATCCCTTCTTTTAACCCTGTGTCATTTGTTTGGAGCACTCAAAGCCTGTCCTTTTATTCTGACGATTCAGAGCTGTGCCCTTATTGCACTTAAAAAATTGTTTTTGTTATCATTAATCTACAATCACGTGAAGAACATTATGTTTACTAGACTCCCCCCTTCACCAAGTCCCTCCCAAAAACCTCTTACAGTTGCTGTCAGTTAGCAGAGATGGATGCTGTAGACCCGTTCACGATGTACCCCCCCACACACCCCATTACAGTTGCTGTCCTTCCGCGTGTAGTAAGATGCTGTAGAATATCTACTTGTCTTCTCTGTGTTGTACAGCACTCGCCATGCGACCCCATCCTCACGCATTATACATGCTTATCCTAATCTCCCTTTTCTTTCTCCCCACCCTTATCCCTCCCTTCCCAACCACCCTTCTCAGTCCTTTTCCCTTTGGTAACTGTTACTCCACATTCGGGTTCTGTGAGTCTGCTGCTGTTTTTTTTTTCAGTGTTTCTTTGTTGTTATACTCCACACATGAGTGAAATCATTTGGTACTTGTCTTTCTCCGCCTGGAATATTTCACTGAGCATGCTTCCGTCTCTCTCCATCCACGTCATTGCAAATGGTAGCATTTGTTTTCTTCTTATAGCTGCAAATGGCAGTTTTAAACTGGACTTCATTCTTCCTTTTAGTTTGTAGTTTCGCTATGTGCTTTCACCATTGATCTCCTGGTTATGAGCAATAGCTTTGTGTTATTTAATATGTATCTGTATGTATCTTTCTATCTATCTATCTGTCTATCCTTCTATCTTTCTATTTATCTATCTATCTTTCTATCTATCTATCTATCTATCATCTATCTGTCTATCAATCTATGTTCCTATCTACCTATCATGTCTATCGTCGGTCTATCTGTCATCTGTCATCTATCTATCTATGTATGAATCAATCATCTTTTTGTCTGGCCATCTATCCTTATGTACAGGACAGTTAACAACATCGCCTATGTCACTTCCCTACATTATGCTTCCAAAAATATTGCAAAGTAACTAGTCCTTAGGGAGAGCACTGGGTTCACTGAGACACTTGCAGGTCGAGTCAGCCGCTTGTGCTTAAAAATCCAGTAATTTATGGTGGTGCAGGGACTTGCACCCATCTCTCTGTCCTCTGTCCTCTTTTACCTCCTTCTCGCTTGCTGACTGTATTCAGCCACATTCGTTGACTAAGTGCTTCCAGAAGACCACAACTGTCCTTCCTCTGAGCCTGTTTAGACAGAAAAGTATACTTGGTGCTTTGCTCACCACCAAGTTTGAGGGACAATGGCATGATCACCGCTGATAGGAGGAGGGACAAATAAAAAGAACACCTATTTCTAGGCAGCAGCATTTGGGAGCAAAGAGAGTGTTGTGGAGTTACGTGTTTGTTTGAGTGTCCAAACTATCCTCTTTAGGTGGTTATTACTACTTTACTTTCAAGAACATCATAAAATCCACTGATTTCAAAAGCCCAGACACATATTATTACAGCAATTCCGTTGTTGAGGTGAGAAAAAATGAGAAGGACGTTGCTGTACCACTAAATCTATGGCTGGGCAATGCTGAAACCAAACAAAAAGAATTCACGGTGTCTAGATAGGGCTATTTTCTACTGACTGTCTCTGGGGACTCAAACAAAATCCATTTGTTTGTTTGTTTGCTTTTCAGTTACACTTGTGTAGGGTTGCTGTCCCCACCCCTTCGGATTGTAGTTTGTCTGTGTCTTTGGATCTCAAGTGAGTCTCCTATAGGGGAGAACTTAGGTGATCTTGAGTTTTCATCCCTTCTTTTAACCCTGTGTCTTTTGTTTGGAGCTCGCAAAGCCTGTTTTATTGCTGTGCCCATATTGCACTTAAAAACATTTTTTTATCATTAATCTGCAATCACGTGAAGAACATCATATTTATTAGGCTCCCACCTTCACCAAGTCCCCACCAAAACCTCTTACAGTCGTTGTCCATAAGCATTGTTGTATGCTGTAGACTGCTTCACCATGTCAACCCACAAACACCCCATTTCAGTCGCTGTCCATCAGCGTGTAGTAAATGCTGTAGAATCTCTACTTGTCTTCTCTGTGTTGTACATCCCTCCCTTTGCACCCCGAGCACACGCATTATACATGTTACTCCTAATGTCCCCTTTCTTCTCCCTGCGCTTATCCCTCCCTTCTCACACACCCTGCCCATTCCCTTTCCCTTTGGTAACTGTTATTGAACTCTCGGGATCTGTGAGTCTGCTGCTGTTTATTTCCTCCAGTTTTTCTTTGTTGTTATACTCCACACATGAGTGAAATCATTGGCTACTTGTCTTTCTCCACCTGGTATATATCACTGAGCATGCTACCGTCTAGCTACATCCACATCCTTGCAAATGGTAGGATTTGTTTTCTTCTTATGGCTGCTTACTGCACTTTTTAAACTGGACTTCATTCTTCCTTTTTGTTTGTAGTTTCCCTATGTGCTTTCACCATTTATCTGTTGGTTATGAGCAATAGCTTTGTGTTAATCGATATCTATCTGAATCTGTGTAACTGTCTGTCTATCTATCAATCTATCTATCTATCTATCCTTCTATCTTTCTCTCTATGTATCTCTCTATCTTCCTATCATCTAACTATCGTGTCTATCGTCTATCTATAATCTCTCATCTATCTATGTATCTATGAATCAATCATCTTTTTGTCTTCCCATCTATCCTCATGTACAGAACAGTTAACAACATCGCCTATGTCACTTCCCTACATTATGCTTCCAAAAATCTTGCCAAGTAACTAGGACGTATGAAGAGCACTTGGTACACTGAGACAATTGCAGGTCGAGTCTGCCGCGTGTGCTTACAAAACCAGTAAATGGTTGTCCAGGGACTTGAACCCATATCTCTGTCCTCTGTCCTCTTTTACCTCCTTCTCACCTGCTCACTCTAATTTGCCACAATAATTGACTAAGTCTTCCCTGAAGACCACAAGTATCCTCCCCCTGGGCCTGTTGTAGTCAGAAAAGCATACTTGGTGCTTTGCTCATCACCAAGTATGAAGGACATTGGCGTGATCACCTCTGATAGGAGGAGGGACAAATAAAAATGAACACCTATTTCTAGACAGGAGCAGTTTTGAAAAAAGAGTGTGTTGTGGAGTGACGTGTTTATTTGAGTGTCCAACCTTCACTCTAAAGTGGTTATTTTTTTTTACATTCATGAACATCATAAAACGCACTGATTTCAAAAGCCCAGACGCATTTTATTACAGCAATTCTGTTATTGAGGTGAGAAAAATTGAGAAGGACTTTGCTGTACAACGGAATCTATTTCTGGGTACTGCTGAAACCAAACAAAAAAAAATTCATGGTGGCCAGCTAGGGCTATTTTCTACTGACTGTCTCTGGGGACTCAAACAGAATCCATTTGTTTGTTTTTTTGTTTCTCAGTTTCACTTTTTTTAGGTACCTGTCACCGCCCCTTCAGCTTTTAATTTGTCCGTGTCCTGGGATCTCAAGTGAGTCTCCTGTAAGGGAGCACATACATGATCTTGAGTGAAAGATAGCTTAGTTTAGTAAGATGCTTTCCTATCTACCTACCTATCTATCTCTTTACCTATCTATGTAATCTTTCTATCTATCTGTCATCTATCTATGTATGGTCTGTCATCTATCTACTATCATCTGTGTATCTATCTAATTAATCTATCATCTATATGTATGTATATCAGTCGAATCTGTGTATCAATCATTTGTCTCTCTCTATAACTGTTTTCTCACTTTTGTCAACGTTCTGTCCCTAGGTGCACTTTGATTCCTCTGTGTCCTTCTCAGCCTCAATTCCTTGTGTTTGTTTTTGTGAGTTAGCTGTGTGTTTGTGTCTTGAGAGGAGTGGCCTTGGGTGGAACTTCTCCTGCGTAGGTGGCACGAGTCTGCTGGGTGTGGATAGTGTGGTTGGTGGGCTGCGCTCTTGAAACTGTGCAGCCCAGTGCCCTCCAGCTGCTCTGCCCCTGGGCCGTTCCTGCTGTGGCGGCTGCATGAGCTGCAGGGAATATCCAAGGCCCGATGCAGGGAGCACCCTCGCGGGCCTCCGCGGTCCGTGGTAGGTACATGCCCAGTAGTATGTCTTTTTGCCTGTGCACCGATGTTACCTCGGTGGCCCTGCTTGGTGGCCCAACTTCAGAGAGTATGTGTGTAGTCACTGGTTAAGGGAACTGCCTTTTGGTGACACGCGGGGTTCTTCTGGGCCAGTGGCCCATGGACTTGGTGAGGTGGCAGCCCAGCTAGCTTGTGGGGAAACTGCTCCCCTCTGCTGTCAAGGTGGAGGTGGAATTTCAGTGCATTTACGCATTTTGATGTGAGTGAGGTCTATCTGAAATTGAATAGTAGCGTTGAGAGCTATGTTTCCACCCCGTCAACTTGTAGTTCATCTTCGTCCTTGGATCTCAAGTTAGTCCCCTGTAAGGCAGCACGTAGGTGGTCTTGAGTTTTCATCCCTTCTTTTAACCCTGTGTCTTTACATTGGAGTCCTGAAGAGCCTGTCCTTTTATTCTGAGAATTGAGAGCTATGTCCTTATTGCACTTAAAAAATTTTTTTTGTTATCATTAATCCACAATCACGCAAAGAACATTATGATCACCAAGTACACCAAGTCCCCCCCAAAAACCCCATTACAGTAGCTGTCCATCAGCATAGTTGGATGCTGTAGACCCCTTCACCATGTCCCCCCACACCCCGTTACAGTCGCTTTCCATCAGCGTGTAGTAAGATGCTGTAGAATCACTACTGGTCTTCTCTGTGTTGTACTGCCCTCCCCATGCTCCCCCCACCCACACATTATACATGCTAATCCTAATGCCCCCTTTCTTTCTCCCCACATTTATGAAAACCTTCCCACCCACCCTGCCTAGTCCCTTTCCCTTTGGTAGCTGTTAGTCCACTCTTGGGTTCTGTGAGTCTGCTGCTGTTTTTTTCCTTCAGTTTTTCTTTGTTGTTTTACTCAACACATGAGTGAAATCATTTGGTACTTGTCTTTCTCCGCATGGCCTTTTTCACTGAGCATAATATCCTCTAGCTCCATCCACGTTGTTCAAATGGTAGGATTTTTTTCTTCTTACGGCTCTTTACTGTACTTTTTAAACTAGATTTCTGTCTTCTCTTTTGTCTGTAGTTTCGCTGTGTGCTTTCACCATTGATCTCCTCGTTATTAGCAACAACTTTACGTTAATCAATATGTACCAATATCTATCTATCCATCTGTCTGTCTGTCTATCTATCTGTCTATCTATCTATCTATCTATCTATCTATCTATCTATCTATCTATCTAACTATCTACTATCTATCTTCCTATCATCTATCTATGATGTCTATCATCATTCTATGTACCTATCTATCTATCTTTCATCTGTCGTCTGTCTAGCTATCTATCTATGAATCAATCATCTTTCTGTCTGGCCATCTATCCTTATGTACAGAACACTTAACAACATCGCCTTTGTCGCTTCCCTACATTATGCTTCTAAAAATCTTTCAAGGTAACTAGGCTGTAGGAAGAGCACTCGGTTCACCGAGACACTTGCAGGTCGAGTCAGCCACGTGTACCTACAAAACCAGTAAATGGTTGTGCAGGGACTTGAACCTGTGTCTGTATCCTCTATTATCTTCTTCTCACTGGCTGACTCTATTTAGCCACATTCATTGACTAAGTGCTCCGTGAAGACCACAAGTATTGTTTCTCTGGGCCTGTTGTCCACAGAAAGAAAACTTGGTGCTTTGCTCACCACCATGTTTGAGGGACATCGGCGTGATCACCGCTGATAGGATGGAACGACAAATGAAAAGGAACACCAGTTGCTAGACAGGAGCACTTGGGAGCAAAGAGTGTGTTGTGGAGTGACGTGTTTATTTCAGTGTCCAAACTTCCCTCTTTATATAGTTATTACTTCTTTACATTCATGAACTTCATAATACCCACTGATCTCAAAGGTCCAGACGTATACTTTTACAGCAATTCAATTGTTGAGTTGAGAGAAAATGAGAAAGACGTTGCTGTACCACTAAATCTATGGCTGGGCAATGCTGAAACCAAACAAAAAGAATTCACGTTGGCCAGATAGGGCTATTTTCTACTGACTGTCTCTGTTGACTCAAACAGAATCCATTCTAGGATTGTTTGTTTTTCAGTTTCACTGTGTTGGGTACCTGTACACACCCCTTCGGCTTTTAGATTGTCTGTGTCCTTGGATCTCAAGAGAGTCTCCTGTAAGGGAGCACGAAGGTGGTCTTGAGTTTTCATCCCTTCTTTTAACCCTGTGTCATTTGTTTGGAGCACTCAAAGCCTGTCCTTTTATTCTGACGATTCAGAGCTGTGCCCTTATTGCACTTAAAAAATTGTTTTTGTTATCATTAATCTACAATCACGTGAAGAACATTATGTTTACTAGACTCCCCCCTTCACCAAGTCCCTCCCAAAAACCTCTTACAGTTGCTGTCAGTTAGCAGAGATGGATGCTGTAGACCCGTTCACGATGTACCCCCCCACACACCCCATTACAGTTGCTGTCCTTCCGCGTGTAGTAAGATGCTGTAGAATATCTACTTGTCTTCTCTGTGTTGTACAGCACTCGCCATGCGACCCCATCCTCACGCATTATACATGCTTATCCTAATCTCCCTTTTCTTTCTCCCCACCCTTATCCCTCCCTTCCCAACCACCCTTCTCAGTCCTTTTCCCTTTGGTAACTGTTACTCCACATTCGGGTTCTGTGAGTCTGCTGCTGTTTTTTTTTTCAGTGTTTCTTTGTTGTTATACTCCACACATGAGTGAAATCATTTGGTACTTGTCTTTCTCCGCCTGGAATATTTCACTGAGCATGCTTCCGTCTCTCTCCATCCACGTCATTGCAAATGGTAGCATTTGTTTTCTTCTTATAGCTGCAAATGGCAGTTTTAAACTGGACTTCATTCTTCCTTTTAGTTTGTAGTTTCGCTATGTGCTTTCACCATTGATCTCCTGGTTATGAGCAATAGCTTTGTGTTATTTAATATGTATCTGTATGTATCTTTCTATCTATCTATCTGTCTATACTTCTATCTTTCTATTTATCTATCTATCTTTCTATCTATCTATCTATCTATCTATCATCTATCTGTCTATCAATCTATGTTCCTATCTACCTATCATGTCTATCGTCGGTCTATCTGTCATCTGTCATCTATCTATCTATCTATGAATCAATCATCTTTTTGTCTGGCCATCTATCCTTATGTACAGGACAGTTAACAACATCGCCTATGTCACTTCCCTACATTATGCTTCCAAAAATATTGCAAAGTAACTAGTCCTTAGGGAGAGCACTGGGTTCACTGAGACACTTGCAGGTCGAGTCAGCCGCTTGTGCTTAAAAATCCAGTAATTTATGGTGGTGCAGGGACTTGCACCCATCTCTCTGTCCTCTGTCCTCTTTTACCTCCTTCTCGCTTGCTGACTGTATTCAGCCACATTCGTTGACTAAGTGCTTCCAGAAGACCACAACTGTCCTTCCTCTGAGCCTGTTTAGACAGAAAAGTATACTTGGTGCTTTGCTCACCACCAAGTTTGAGGGACAATGGCATGATCACCGCTGATAGGAGGAGGGACAAATAAAAAGAACACCTATTTCTAGGCAGCAGCATTTGGGAGCAAAGAGAGTGTTGTGGAGTTACGTGTTTGTTTGAGTGTCCAAACTATCCTCTTTAGGTGGTTATTACTACTTTACTTTCAAGAACATCATAAAATCCACTGATTTCAAAAGCCCAGACACATATTATTACAGCAATTCAGTTGTTGAGGTGAGAAAAAATGAGAAGGACGTTGCTGTACCACTAAATCTATGGCTGGGCACTGCTGAAACCAAACAAAAAGAACTCACGGTGTCTAGATAGGGCTATTTTCTACTGACTGTCTCTGGGGACTCAAACAAAATCCATTTGTTTGTTTGTTTGCTTTTCAGTTACACTTGTGTAGGGTTGCTGTCCCCACCCCTTCGGATTGTAGTTTGTCTGTGTCTTTGGATCTCAAGTGAGTCTCCTATAGGGGAGAACTTAGGTGATCTTGAGTTTTCATCCCTTCTTTTAACCCTGTGTCTTTTGTTTGGAGCTCGCAAAGCCTGTTTTATTGCTGTGCACATATTGCACTTAAAAACATTTTTTTTATCATTAATCTGCAATCACGTGAAGAACATCATATTTACTAGGCTCCCACCTTCACCAAGTCCCCACCAAAACCTCTTACAGTCGTTGTCCATAAGCATTGTTGTATGCTGTAGATTGCTTCACCATGTCAACCCACAAACACCCCATTTCAGTCGCTGTCCATCAGCGTGTAGTAAATGCTGTAGAATCTCTACTTGTCTTCTCTGTGTTGTACATCCCTCCCTTTGCACCCCGAGCACACGCATTATACATGATACTCCTAATGTCCCCTTTCTTCTCCCTGCCCTTATCCCTCCCTTCCCACACACCCTGCCCATTCCCTTTCCCTTTGGTAACTGTTATTGAACTCTCGGGATCTGTGAGTCTGCTGCTGTTTATTTCCTCCAGTTTTTCTTTGTTGTTATACTCCACACATGAGTGAAATCATTGGCTACTTGTCTTTCTCCACCTGGTATATATCACTGAGCATGCTACCGTCTAGCTACATCCACATCCTTGCAAATGGTAGGATTTGTTTTCTTCTTATGGCTGCTTACTGCACTTTTTAAACTGGACTTCATTCTTCCTTTTTGTTTGTAGTTTCCCTATGTGCTTTCACCATTTATCTGTTGGTTATGAGCAATAGCTTTGTGTTAATCGATATCTATCTGAATCTTTGTAACTGTCTGTCTATCTATCAATCTATCTATCTATCTATCCTTCTATCTTTCTCTCTATGTATCTCTCTATCTTCCTATCATCTAACTATCGTGTCTATCGTCTATCTATAATCTCTCATCTATCTATGTATCTATGAATCAATCATCTTTTTGTCTTCCCATCTATCCTCATGTACAGAACAGTTAACAACATCGCCTATGTCACTTCCCTACATTATGCTTCCAAAAATCTTGCCAAGTAACTAGGACGTATGAAGAGCACTGGGTACACTGAGACAATTGCAGGTCGAGTCTGCCGCGTGTGCTTACAAAACCAGTAAATGGTTGTCCAGGGACTTGAACCCATATCTCTGTCCTCTGTCCTCTTTTACCTCCTTCTCGCCTGCTGACTCTAATTTGCCACAATAATTGACTAAGTCTTCCCTGAAGACCACAAGTATCCTCCCCCTGGGCCTGTTGTAGTCAGAAAAGCATACTTGGTGCTTTGCTCATCACCAAGTATGAAGGACATTGGCGTGATCACCTCTGATAGGAAGAGGGACAAATAAAAATGAACACCTATTTCTAGACAGGAGCAGTTTTGAAAAAAGAGTGTGTTGTGGAGTGACGTGTTTATTTGAGTGTCCAACCTTCACTCTTAAGTGGTTATTTTTTTTTACATTCATGAACATCATAAAACGCACTGATTTCAAAAGCCCAGACGCATTTTATTACAGCAATTCTGTTATTGAGGTGAGAAAAATTGAGAAGGACTTTGCTGTACAACGGAATCTATTTCTGGGTACTGCTGAAACCAAACAAAAAAAAATTCATGGTGGCCAGCTAGGGCTATTTTCTACTGACTGTCTCTGGGGACTCAAACAGAATCCATTTGTTTGTTTTTTTGTTTCTCAGTTTCACTTTTTTTAGGTACCTGTCACCGCCCCTTCAGCTTTTAATTTGTCCGTGTCCTGGGATCTCAAGTGAGTCTCCTGTAAGGGAGCACATACATGATCTTGAGTGAAAGATAGCTTAGTTTAGTAAGATGCTTTCCTATCTACCTACCTATCTATCTCTTTACCTATCTATGTAATCTTTCTATCTATCTATCTGTCATCTATCTATGTATGGTCTGTCATCTATCTACTATCATCTGTGTATCTATCTAATTAATCTATCATCTATATGTATGTATATCAGTCGAATCTGTGTATCAATCATTTGTCTCTCTCTATAACTGTTTTCTCACTTTTGTCAACGTTCTGTCCCTAGGTGCACTTTGATTCCTCTGTGTCCTTCTCAGCCTCAATTCCTTGTGTTTGTTTTTGTGAGTTAGCTGTGTGTTTGTGTCTTGAGAGGAGTGGCCTTGGGTGGAACTTCTCCTGCGTAGGTGGCACGAGTCTGCTGGGTGTGGATAGTGTGGTTGGTGGGCTGCGCTCTTGAAACTGTGCAGCCCAGTGCCCTCCAGCTGCTCTGCCCCTGGGCCGTTCCTGCTGTGGCGGCTGCATGAGCTGCAGGGAATATCCGAGGCCCGATGCAGGGAGCACCCTCGCGGGCCTCCGCGGTCCGTGGTAGGTACATGCCCAGTAGTATGTCTTTTTGCCTGTGCACCGATGTTACCTCGGTGGCCCTGCTTGGTGGACAATCTTCAGAGAGTATGTGCGTAATCACTAGTTAAGGGAACTGACTTTTGGTGACACGCTGGGTTCTTCTGGGCCAGTGGTCCATGGACTTGGTGAGGTGGCAGCCCAGCTAGCTTGTGGGGAAACTGCTCCCCTCTGCTGTCAAGGTGGAGGTGGAATTTCAGTGCATTTACGCATTTTGATGTGAGTGAGGTCTATCTGAAATGGAATAGTAGCGTTGAGAGCTATGTTTCCACCCCCTCAACTTGTAGTTCATCTTCGTCCTTGGATCTCAAGTTAGTCCCCTGTAAGGCAGCACGTAGGTGTTCTTGAGTTTTCATCCCTTCTTTTAACCCTGTGTCTTTACATTGGAGTCATGAAGAGCCTGTCCTTTTATTCTGAGAATTGAGAGCTATGTCCTTATTGCACTTAAAAAATTTTTTTTGTTATCATTAATCCACAATCACGCAAAGAACATTATGATCACCAAGTACACCACGTCCCCCCCAAAAACCCCATTACAGTAGCTGTCCATCAGCATAGTTGGATGCTGTAGACCCCTTCACCATGTCCCCCCCACACCCCGTTACAGTCGCTTTCCATCAGCGAGTAGTAAGATGCTGTAGAATCACTACTGGTCTTCTATGTGTTGTACTGCCCTCCCCATGCTCCCCCCACCCACACATTATACATGCTAATCCTAATGCCCCCTTTCTTTCTCCCCACATTTATCAAACCCTTCCCACCCACCCTGCCTAGTCCCTTTCCCTTTGGTAGCTGTTAGTCCACTCTTGGGTTCTGTGAGTCTGCTGCTGTTTTTTTCCTTCAGTTTTTCTTTGTTGTTTTACTCAACACATGAGTGAAATCATTTGGTACTTGTCTTTCTCCGCATGGCCTTTTTCACTGAGCATAATATCCTCTAGCTCCATCCACGTTGTTCAAATGGTAGGATTTTTTTCTTCTTACGGCTCTTTACTGTACTTTTTAAACTAGATTTCTGTCTTCTCTTTTGTCTGTAGTTTCGCTATGTGCTTTCACCATTGCTCTCCTCGTTATTAGCAATAACTTTACGTTAATCAATATGTACCAATATCTATCTATCTATCTGTCTGTCTAACTATCTATCTGTCTATCTATCTATCTATCTATCTATCTATCTAACTATCTATCTATCTATCTTCCTATCATCTATCTATGATGTCTATCATCATTCTATGTACCTATCTATCTATCTTTCATCTGTCGTCTGTCTAGCTATCTATCTATGAATCAATCATCTTTCTGTCTGGCCATCTATCCTTATGTACAGAACACTTAACAACATCGCCTTTGTCGCTTCCCTACATTATGCTTCTAAAAATCTTTCAAGGTAACTAGGCTGTAGGAAGAGCACTCGGTTCACCGAGACACTTGCAGGTCGAGTCAGCCACGTGTACCTACAAAACCAGTAAATGGTTGTGCAGGGACTTGAACCTGTGTCTGTATCCTCTATTATCTTCTTCTCACTGGCTGACTCTATTTAGCCACATTCATTGACTAAGTGCTCCGTGAAGACCACAAGTATTGTTTCTCTGGGCCTGTTGTCCACAGAAAGAAAACTTGGTGCTTTGCTCACCACCATGTTTGAGGGACATCGGCGTGATCACCGCTGATAGGATGGAACGACAAATGAAAAGGAACACCAGTTGCTAGACAGGAGCACTTGGGAGCAAAGAGTGTGTTGTGGAGTGACGTGTTTATTTCAGTGTCCAAACTTCCCTCTTTATATAGTTATTACTTCTTTACATTCATGAACTTCATAATACCCACTGATCTCAAAGGTCCAGACGTATACTTTTACAGCAATTCAATTGTTGAGTTGAGAGAAAATGAGAAAGACGTTGCTGTACCACTAAATCTATGGCTGGGCAATGCTGAAACCAAACAAAAAGAATTCACGTTGGCCAGATAGGGCTATTTTCTACTGACTGTCTCTGTTGACTCAAACAGAATCCATTCTAGGATTGTTTGTTTTTCAGTTTCACTGTGTTGGGTACCTGTACACACCCCTTCGGCTTTTAGATTGTCTGTGTCCTTGGATCTCAAGAGAGTCTCCTGTAAGGGAGCACGAAGGTGGTCTTGAGTTTTCATCCCTTCTTTTAACCCTGTGTCATTTGTTTGGAGCACTCAAAGCCTGTCCTTTTATTCTGACGATTCAGAGCTGTGCCCTTATTGCACTTAAAAAATTGTTTTTGTTATCATTAATCTACAATCACGTGAAGAACATTATGTTTACTAGACTCCCCCCTTCACCAAGTCCCTCCCAAAAACCTCTTACAGTTGCTGTCAGTTAGCAGAGATGGATGCTGTAGACCCGTTCACGATGTACCCCCCCACACACCCCATTACAGTTGCTGTCCTTCCGCGTGTAGTAAGATGCTGTAGAATATCTACTTGTCTTCTCTGTGTTGTACAGCACTCGCCATGCGACCCCATCCTCACGCATTATACATGCTTATCCTAATCTCCCTTTTCTTTCTCCCCACCCTTATCCCTCCCTTCCCAACCACCCTTCTCAGTCCTTTTCCCTTTGGTAACTGTTACTCCACATTCGGGTTCTGTGAGTCTGCTGCTGTTTTTTTTTTCAGTGTTTCTTTGTTGTTATACTCCACACATGAGTGAAATCATTTGGTACTTGTCTTTCTCCGCCTGGAATATTTCACTGAGCATGCTTCCGTCTCTCTCCATCCACGTCATTGCAAATGGTAGCATTTGTTTTCTTCTTATAGCTGCAAATGGCAGTTTTAAACTGGACTTCATTCTTCCTTTTAGTTTGTAGTTTCGCTATGTGCTTTCACCATTGATCTCCTGGTTATGAGCAATAGCTTTGTGTTATTTAATATGTATCTGTATGTATCTTTCTATCTATCTATCTGTCTATCCTTCTATCTTTCTATTTATCTATCTATCTTTCTATCTATCTATCTATCTATCATCTATCTGTCTATCAATCTATGTTCCTATCTACCTATCATGTCTATCGTCAGTCTATCTGTCATCTGTCATCTATCTATCTATGTATGAATCAATCATCTTTTTGTCTGGCCATCTATCCTTATGTACAGGACAGTTAACAACATCGCCTATGTCACTTCCCTACATTATGCTTCCAAAAATATTGCAAAGTAACTAGTCCTTAGGGAGAGCACTGGGTTCACTGAGACACTTGCAGGTCGAGTCAGCCGCTTGTGCTTAAAAATCCAGTAATTTATGGTGGTGCAGGGACTTGCACCCATCTCTCTGTCCTCTGTCCTCTTTTACCTCCTTCTCGCTTGCTGACTGTATTCAGCCACATTCGTTGACTAAGTGCTTCCAGAAGACCACAACTGTCCTTCCTCTGAGCCTGTTTAGACAGAAAAGTATACTTGGTGCTTTGCTCACCACCAAGTTTGAGGGACAATGGCATGATCACCGCTGATAGGAGGAGGGACAAATAAAAAGAACACCTATTTCTAGGCAGCAGCATTTGGGAGCAAAGAGAGTGTTGTGGAGTTACGTGTTTGTTTGAGTGTCCAAACTATCCTCTTTAGGTGGTTATTACTACTTTACTTTCAAGAACATCATAAAATCCACTGATTTCAAAAGCCCAGACACATATTATTACAGCAATTCAGTTGTTGAGGTGAGAAAAAATGAGAAGGACGTTGCTGTACCACTAAATCTATGGCTGGGCACTGCTGAAACCAAACAAAAAGAATTCACGGTGTCTAGATAGGGCTATTTTCTACTGACTGTCTCTGGGGACTCAAACAAAATCCATTTGTTTGTTTGTTTGCTTTTCAGTTACACTTGTGTAGGGTTGCTGTCCCCACCCCTTCGGATTGTAGTTTGTCTGTGTCTTTGGATCTCAAGTGAGTCTCCTATAGGGGAGAACTTAGGTGATCTTGAGTTTTCATCCCTTCTTTTAACCCTGTGTCTTTTGTTTGGAGCTCGCAAAGCCTGTTTTATTGCTGTGCACATATTGCACTTAAAAACATTTTTTTTATCATTAATCTGCAATCACGTGAAGAACATCATATTTACTAGGCTCCCACCTTCACCAAGTCCCCACCAAAACCTCTTACAGTCGTTGTCCATAAGCATTGTTGTATGCTGTAGATTGCTTCACCATGTCAACCCACAAACACCCCATTTCAGTCGCTGTCCATCAGCGTGTAGTAAATGCTGTAGAATCTCTACTTGTCTTCTCTGTGTTGTACATCCCTCCCTTTGCACCCCGAGCACACGCATTATACATGATACTCCTAATGTCCCCTTTCTTCTCCCTGCCCTTATCCCTCCCTTCCCACACACCCTGCCCATTCCCTTTCCCTTTGGTAACTGTTATTGAACTCTCGGGATCTGTGAGTCTGCTGCTGTTTATTTCCTCCAGTTTTTCTTTGTTGTTATACTCCACACATGAGTGAAATCATTGGCTACTTGTCTTTCTCCACCTGGTATATATCACTGAGCATGCTACCGTCTAGCTACATCCACATCCTTGCAAATGGTAGGATTTGTTTTCTTCTTATGGCTGCTTACTGCACTTTTTAAACTGGACTTCATTCTTCCTTTTTGTTTGTAGTTTCCCTATGTGCTTTCACCATTTATCTGTTGGTTATGAGCAATAGCTTTGTGTTAATCGATATCTATCTGAATCTTTGTAACTGTCTGTCTATCTATCAATCTATCTATCTATCTATCCTTCTATCTTTCTCTCTATGTATCTCTCTATCTTCCTATCATCTAACTATCGTGTCTATCGTCTATCTATAATCTCTCATCTATCTATGTATCTATGAATCAATCATCTTTTTGTCTTCCCATCTATCCTCATGTACAGAACAGTTAACAACATCGCCTATGTCACTTCCCTACATTATGCTTCCAAAAATCTTGCCAAGTAACTAGGACGTATGAAGAGCACTGGGTACACTGAGACAATTGCAGGTCGAGTCTGCCGCATGTGCTTACAAAACCAGTAAATGGTTGTCCAGGGACTTGAACCCATATCTCTGTCCTCTGTCCTCTTTTACCTCCTTCTTGCCTGCTGACTCTAATTTGCCACAATAATTGACTAAGTCTTCCCTGAAGACCACAAGTATCCTCCCCCTGGGCCTGTTGTAGTCAGAAAAGCATACTAGGTGCTTTGCTCATCACCAAGTATGAAGGACATTGGCGTGATCACCTCTGATAGGAGGAGGGACAAATAAAAATGAACACCTATTTCTAGACAGGAGCAGTTTTTTACAAAAGTGTGTTGTGGAGTGACGTGCTTTTTGAGTGTCCAACCTTCACTCTTAAGTGGTTATTACATTTTAACATTCATGAACATCATAAAACGCACTGATTTCAAAAGCCCAGACACAAATTATTACAGCAATTCTGTTATTGAGGTGAGAAAAATTGAGAAGGACTTTGCTGTACAACGGAATCTATTTCTGGGCACTGCTGAAACCAAAAAAATAAATTCATGGTGGCCAGCTAGCGCTATTTTCTACGGACTGTCTCTGGGGACTCAAACAGAATCCATTTGTTTGTTTATTTGTTTCTCAGTTTCACTTTTATTGGGTACCTGTCACCGCCCCTTCAGCTTTTAATTTGTCCGTGTCCTGGGATCTCAAGTGAGTCTCCTGTAAGGGAGCACATACATGATCTTGAGTGAAACATAGCTTAATTTAGTATGATGCTTTCCTATCTACCTACCTATCTATCTCTTTACCTATCTATGTAATCTTTCTATCTATCTATCTGTCATGTATCTATGTATAGTCTGTCATCTATCTACTATCATCTGTGTATCTATCTAATTAATCTATCATCTATATGTATGTATATCAGTCGAATCTGTGTATCAATCATTTGTCTCTCTCTATATCTGTTTTCTCACTTTTGTCAACGTTCTTCCCTAGGTACACTTTGATTCCTCTGTGTCCTTCTCAGTCTCAATTCCTTGTGTTTGTTTTTGTGAGTTAGCTGTGTGTTTGTTTCTTGAGAACTGTGGCCTTGGGTGGGAACTTCTCCTGCGTAGATGGCACGAGTCTGCTGGGTGTGGATGGTGTGGTTGGTGTGCTGCGCTCTTGAAACTGTGCAGCCCAGTGCCCTCCAGCTGCTCTGCCCCTGGGCCATTCCTGCTGTGGCGGCTGCATGAGCTGCAGGGAATATCCGAGGCCCCATGCAGGGAGCGCCCTGGCGGGTCTGCGTGGTCTGTGGTAGGTACATGCCCAGTAGTATGACTTTTTGCCTGTGCACCGATGTTACCTCGGTGGCCCTGCTTGGTGGCCCATCTTCAGAGAGTATGTGCGTAATCACTAGTTAAGGGAACTGACTTTTGGTGACACGCTGAGTTCTTCTGGGCCAGTGGGCCATGGACATGCAGAGGTGGCAGCCCAGCTAGCTTGTGGGGAAACTGCTCCCCTCTGCTGTCAAGTTGGAGGTGGAATTTCAGTGCATTTATGCATTTTGATGTGAGTGAGGTCTATCTGAAATGAAATAGTAGCGTTGGGTGCTATGTTTCCACCCCCTCAACTTGGAGTTCATCTTCGTCCTTGGATCTCAAGTTAGTCTCCTGTAAGGGAGAACGTAGGTGGTCATGAGTTTTCATCCCTTCTTTTAACCCTGTGTCTTTACATTGGAGTCCTGAAGAGCCTGTCCTTTTATTCTGAGAATTGAGAGCTATGTCCTTATTGCACTTTAAAAATTTTTTTTGTTATCATTAATCCACAATCACGCAAAGAACATTATGATCACCAAGTACACCACGTCCCCCCCCAAAAACCCCATTACAGTAGCTGTCCATCAGCATAGTTGGATGCTGCAGACCCCTTCACCATGTCCCCACCACACCCCGTTACAGTAACTTTCCATCAGCGTGTAGTAAGATGCTGTAGAATCACTACTGGTCTTCTCTGTGTTGTGCAACCCTCCCAATGCTCCGCCCACCCACACATTATACATGCTAATCCTAATGCCCCCTTTCTTTCTCCCCACATTTATCAAACCCTTCCCACCCACCCTGCCTAGTCCCTTTCCCTTTGGTAGCTGTTAGTCCACACTTTGGTACTGTGAGTCTGCTGCTGTATTTTTCCTTCAGTTTTTCTTTGCTGTTATACACAACACATGAGTGAAATCATTTGGTACTTGTCTTTCTCCGCATGGCCTTTTTCACTGAGCATAATATCCTCTAACTCCATCCACATTGTTCAAATGGTAAATTTTTTTTCTTCTTACGGCTGCTTACTGTACTTTTTAAACTAGATTTCTGTCTTCTCTTTTGTCTGTAGTTTCGCTATGTGCTTTCACCATTGCTCTCCTCGTTATTAGCAATAACTTTACGTTAATCAATATGTACCAATATCTATCTATCCATCTGTCTGTCTGTCTATCTATCTATCTATCTATCTATCTATCTATCTATCTATCTAACTATCTATCTATCTATCTATCTTCCTATCATCTATCTATGATGTCTATCATCATTCTATGTACCTATCTATCTATCTTCCATCTGTCGTCTGTCTAGCTATCTATCTATGATTCAATCGTCTTTCTGTCTGGCCATCTATCCTTATGTACAGAACAGTTAACAACATCGCCTTTGTCACTTCCCTACATTATGCTTCCAAAAATCTTTCAAGGTAACTAGGCTGTAGGAAGAGCACTCGGTTCACCGAGATACTTGCAGGTCGAGTCAGCCACGTGTACCTACAAAACCAGTAAATGGTTGTGCAGGGACTTGAACCTGTGTCTGTATTTTCTATTATCTACTTCTCACTGGCTGACTCTATTTAACCACATTCATTGACTAAGTGCTCCGTGAAGACCACAAGTATTGCTCCTCTGGGCCTGTTGTCCACTGAAAACAAACTTGGTGCTTTGCTCACCACCATGTTTGAGGGACATCGGCGTCATCACCGCTGATAGGATGGAACGACAAATGAAAAGGAACACCAGTTGCTAGACAGGAGCACTTGGGAGCAAAGAGTGTGTTGTGGAGTGACGTGTTTATTTCAGTGTCCAAACTTCCCTCTTTATATAGTTATTACTTCTTTACATTCATGAACTTCATAAAACCCACTGATCTCAAAGGTCCAGATGTATACTTTTACAGCAATTCAAATGTTGAGTTGAGAGAAAATGAGAAAGACGTTGCTGTACCACTAAATCTATGGCTGGGCAATGCTGAAACCAAACAAAAAGAATTCACGTTGGCCAGATAGGGCTCTTTTCTACTGACTGTCTCTGTTGACTCAAACAGAATCCATTCTAGGATTGTTTGTTTTTCAGTTTCACTGTGTTGGGCACCTGTACACACCCCTTCGGCTTTTAGATTGTCTGTGTCCTGGATCTCAAGAGAGTCTCCTGTAACTGAGCATGAAGGTGGTCTTGAGTTTTCATCCCTTCTTTTAACCCTGTGTCATTTGTTTGGAGCACTCAAAGCCTGTCCTTTTATTCTGATGATTCAGAGCTGTGCCCTTATTGCACTTAAAAGTTGTTTTTGTTATCATTAATCTACAATCACGTGAAGAACATTATGTTTCCTAGACTCCCCCCTTCACAAAGTCCCTCCCAAAAACCTCTTACAGGTGCTGTCAGTTTGCAGAGATGGATGCTGTAGACCCGTTCACGATGTACCCCCACACACACCTCATTACAGTCGCTGTCCTTCAGCGTGTAGTAAGATGCTGTAGAATACCTACTTGTCTTCTCTGTGTTGTACAGCACTCGCCATGCGACCCCGCCCTCACGCATTATACATGCTTATCCTAATCTCCCTTTTCTCTCTCCCCACCCTTATCACTCCCTTCCCAACCACCCTTCTCAGTCTTTTTCCCTTTGGTAACTGTTACCCAACATTCGGGTTCTGTGAGTCTACTGCTGTTTATTTTTTTCAATGTTTCTTTGTTGTTTTACTCCACACATGAGTGAAATCATTTTGTACTTGTCTTTCTCCGCCTGGAATATTTCACTGAGCATACTACCGTCTCTCTCCATCCACGTCATAGCAAATGGTAGCATTTGTTTTCTTCTTATGGCTGCAAACGGCAGTTTTTAAACTGGACTTCATTCTTCCCTTTAGGTTGTAGTTTCGCTATGTGCTTTCACCATTGCTTTCCTGGTTATGAGCAATACCTTTGTGTTTGACGATATGTAGCTATACTTATCTATCTGTCTCTGTATCTAACTATCTATCAATCAATCAGTCATCTTTTTGTCTGAACATCTGTCCTTGTATGCAGAACAGTTAACAACATAGACTATGTCCCTTCGCTACGTTATGCTTCCAAAAATCTTGCAAGGTAACTAAGTCGTAAGGAGTGTCCTGGGTTCCCCGAGACACTTGCAGGTTGAGTCAGAAGTGCACCTACAAAACCAGGAAATGGTGGTGCAGCGACTTGTACCTGTGTCTCTGTCCTCTCTCCTCTTTTATCTCCTTCTCACTTGCTGACTGTATTTAGCCACATTCATTGACTAAGGGCTCCCTGAAGACCACAAGAATCCTTCCTCTGGGCCTGATGTCGACAGAAAAGTAAACTTGCTGCTTGCTCACCACCATATTTGAGGAACATCGGCGTGATAAACCCTGATAGGAGGGAGGGACAAATAAAAAGGAACACCAGTTTCTAGACAGGAGCAGTTGGGATAAAAGAGTGTGTTGTGGAGTGAAGTGTTTATTTGAGTGTCCAAACTTCCCTCTTTATCTGGTTATTACTTCTTTACATTCGTGGACATCATAAACAAACTGATTTCAAAGGCCCAGACCCATATTATTACAGCAATTCAGTTGTTGAGTTGAGAGAAAATGAGAAGGATGTTGCTGCACCACTAAATCTATGTCTGGGCACTGCTGATACCAAACAAAAAGCATTCACAGCGGCCAGATAGGGCTATTTTCTACTGACTGTCTCTGGGGACACACACAGAATCTATTTGATTGATTGTATTTTGGATTCAATTGTGTTTTGTACCTCTCAGCACCCCTACGGCTTGTAGTTTGTCTGTGTACTTGGATCTCAAGTGGGTCTCCTGTAAGAGAGCACGTAGGTGTTCTTGAGTTTTCATCCCTTCTTTTAACCCTGTCTTTTGTTTTTTAGCACTCAAAGCCTGTCCTTTAACACTGATGATTCAGAGCTGTGTCCTTATTGCACTTTAAAATTCTTTTTTTGTTATCATTATTCTACAATCACATGAAGAACATTATGTTTACTACGATCCCTCCTTCACCAAGTCGGCCCCAAAACCTCTTACAGAATGTCTCCATCAGCATAGTTGGATGCTCTAGACTACTTCACCATGAACCCACACACACACCCCGTTACAGTCGCTGTCCATCAGCGTGTAGTAAGATGTTGTAGAATCTCTACTTTTCTTCCCTGTGTTGTACAGCACTCCCCATGCCCAACCGACCGCATGCATTATTCATGCTAATAATAATATCCCCTTTCTTTCTTCCTGCCCTTATCCCTCCTTTATCACCCACCCTGCCCAGTACATTTCCCTTTGGTATCTGTTAGTCCACTCTCGGGTTCTGTGATTCTGCTGCTGTTTTTTTCCATCAGTTTTTCTATGTTGTTGTACTCTACACATGAGTAAAATCATTTGGTACTTGTCTTTCTCCTCCTGGCCTATTTCACTGAGCATACTACCATCTAACTCCGTCCACATCATTGTAAATGGTAGGATTTGTTTTCTTCTTATGGCTGCTTACTGCACACTTTAAACTGGATTTCATTCTTCCTTTTTGTTTGTGGTATCACTATGTGTTTCCACCATTTATCTCCTGGTTATGAGCAATAGCTTTGTGTTAATCGATATGTATCTGTATCTATCTATCTTCCTATCTGTCTGTCTGTCTACAACCTATCTACCTATGTATCTATCTGTCTATCTATCTATCTATCTATCTATCTATCTATCTATCTATCTATCTATCTATCTATCTATCTGTCTGTCTGTCTGTCTATCTGTCTATCTATTTGTCTATCAATCTATCTATTTATCTGTCTATCTACCTATCTTTCCTAATATCTTTCTATCTACCTACCTACCTATCTATCTATCTTTCTATCTATCTATCTATCTATCTATCTATCTATCTATCTATCTATCTATCTATCTATCTGCCTATCTTTCATGACTATCATCTATCTATCAATCATCTGTCATCTATGTATCTATGAATCTACCATCTTTTTGTGTGCCCATCTATTCTTATGTACAGAACAGTTAACAACATAGCGTATGTCACTTTCCAACATTATGCTTCCAAAAACAGTGCAAGATGAGTAGGCTGTATTGAGAGCACTGGGTTCACTGAGACAATTGCAGGTCGAGTCAGCATCGTGTCCTTACAAAACTAGTAAATGGTGGTGCAGGGACTTGAACCCATCTCTCTGTCATCTGTCCTCTTTTCCCTCCTTCTCGATTGCTGACTGTATTTAGCCACATTCATTGACTAAGTGCTACCTTAAGATCACAAGTTTCATTCCTCCGGGCCTCTTGTAGACAGTAAAGTATACTTGGTGCTTTGCTTACCACCATGTTTGAGGGACATCGGCGTGATCACCGCTGATAGGAGGAGGGTCAAATAAAAAGAACACCTATGTCTAGACAGGAGCATTTGGGAGCAAAGAGAGTGTTGTGGAGTTACGTGTTTGTTTGAGTGTCCAAACTTCACACTTTAGGGGGTTATTACTTCTTTACATTTGTGAACATCATAAAACACACTGATTTCAAAAGCCCAGACTCATATTATTACAGCAATTCAGTTGTTGAGGTGAGAAAAAATGAGAAGGACTTTGCTAAACCACTAAATCAATGGTTGGGCACTGCTGAAACCAAACAAAAAGAATTCACGGTGGCTAGATAGGGCTATTTTCTACTGGCTGTCTGTGGGGACTCAAACAGAATCCATTTGTTTGTTTGTTTGTTTGTTTCTCAGTTTCACTTGTGTAGGGTACCCGTTCCCGCCCCTTCAGCTTGTGGTTTGTGTCCTTGGATCTCAAGTGAGTATCCAGTAAGGGAGCATGTACATGGTCTTGTGTTTTCATCCCTTATTCTAACCCTGTGTGTTTTGATTGGAGCACTCAAATAATGTTCGTTTATTCTGATGATTCAGCACTGTTCCCTTATTGCACTTAAAATTTTTTTTTGTTATCATTAATCTACAATCACGTGAAGAAATTTACGGTTACTAGGCTTCCCATTCAACATTCCGCATCTAAAACCAATTACATTCGCTGCCCATCAGCATGTAGTAAGATGTTGTAGAATCCCTACTGTCCTGTCTGTGTTGTACAGTCCTCCCCATGCTACTCCCACCACACACATTATACACACTAATGCTAATGCCCCCTTACTTTCTCCCCACCCTTATCCCTCCTTCCCACCCAACCTGAACAGTCCCTTTCCCTTTAGTAACTGTTTGCAAACTCGCGGGTTCTGTGAGTCTGCTGCTATTTTTTTCTTCAGATTTTCTTGGTTTTATACTCCACACATGAGTGAAATCATTAGGTTCTTTTCTTTCTCCACCTGGCCTATTTCGCTGAGCATAATACCCACTAGCTCCATCCACGTTGTTGCAAATGGTAGGATTTGTTTTCTTCTTATGGCTGATTACTGCACTTTTTAAACTGGATTTCTGTCTTCTCTTTTGTCTGTAGTTTCGCTATGTGATTTCACCATTGCTCTCCTTGTTATGAGCAATAGCTTTGTTTTAATCAAAATGTACTTTTATCTATCTATCTGTCTGTCTATCCATCTATCTATCTGTCTATCAATCAGTCAATCATCTTTTTGTTTGCCCATCTGTCCTTTTGTACAAAACAGTTAACAAGATAGCCTGTGTCACTTCCTTACATTGTGCTTCCAAAAATCTTTCAAGCTAACTAGGCTGCAGGTAAAGCACTGGGTTCACCGAGACATTTGCAGGTAGAGTCAGCCGCATATTCCTACTAAACCAGGAAATTTTGCTGCAGGGTCTTGAACCCGTGTCTCTCTCCTCTCTCCTCTTTTATCTACTTCTCACTTGCTGACTGTATGTAGTCACATTCATTGACTAAGGGCTCCCTGAAGACCACAAGTATCCTTCCTCTGGGCCTGTTTTCGACAGAAAAGTAAACTTGGTGCTTTTCTCATAACCGCGTTTGAGGGACATCAGCGTGATCACCACTGATAGGATGGAACAACAAATGAAAAGGAACACCAATTTCTAGACAGGAGCAGTTGGGTGCAAAGAGTGTGTTGTGGTGTTACGTGTTTATTTGAGTGTCCAAACTTCCCTCTTTATCTGGATATTGTTTCTTTACATTAATGAACTTCATAAAACCCACTGATTTCAAAGGCCCAGATGCTTATTTTTTCACCAATTCAGTTGTTGAGGTGAGAGAAAATAAGAAGGACGTTGCTGTACCACTAAATCTATGACTGGGCAGTGCTGAAACCAAACAAAAAGAATTCACGGTGGCTTGATAGGGCTATTTTCTACTGACTATCTCTGGAGACACAAACAGAATCCATTTGTTCGACTGTTTGTTTTTCAGTTTCACTTGTGTTGAGTACCTGTTCCAACCACTTCGACTTGTAGTTTGTCTGTGTCCTTGCATCTCAAGGGAGTTTCCTGTGAGGGATCACGTAGGTGGTTTTGAATATTCATCCCTACTTTTAACCCTGTGTCTTTTGTTTGGAGCACTCAAAGCCTGTTTCATTTTATTCTGATGATTCAGAGCTGTGCCCTTATTGCACTTAAAAAAATTTTTTATTATCATTAATCTACAATCACGTGAAGAACATTATGTTTACTTGGCTCCCCCCTTCACCAAGGCACCCTTAGAAACTTCTTACAGATGCTGTCAATCAGCGGAGTTGGATGCTCTAGACCCCTTCACCATGAACCACCCCACACACACCATTGCAGTCGCAGTCCATTAGCGTGTAGTAAGATGCTGTAGAAACTTTACTTGTCTTCTCTGTGTTGTACAGCCCTATCCAAGTCCACCCGACCCCAAGCTTTATACATGCTAATCCTAATCTCCCATTTCTTTCTCCACTCCCTCGTCCTTCCCTTCCCAACCACCCTGCCCAGTCCCTTTCCCTTTGGTAACTGTTAGTCCGCTTTTGGATTCTGTGAGTATGCTGCTGTTTTTTTCCTTCAGAGTTTCTTTGTTGTTATACTCCACACACGAGTGAAATCATTTGGTACTTGTCTTTCTCGACCTGGCCTATTTCACTTAGCATAATACCATCTTGCTCCATCCACATCATTGCAAATGGTAGGATTTGTTTTCCTCTTATGACTGCTTACTGCAGTTTTTAAACTGGACTTAATTCTAACTGTCTGTTTGTAGTTTCGCTATGTGCTTTCACCATTGAACTCCTGTTTATGAGCAATAGCTTTACGTTAATCGATATGTATCTGAATCTATCTATCTGTCTGTCTGTCTATCTATCTATCAATCTCTCTATCTATCCTTCTATCTTTCTTTCTTTCTATCTATCTCTCTATCTCTCTATCTATCCTTCTATCTATCTATCTATCTATCTATCTATCTATCTATCTATCTATCTATCTATCTATCTATCTATCTTCCTGTCATCTATCTATCATGTCTATCATCTATCTATCTATCATCTGTCATCTATCTATCTATTTATGAATCAATCATCTTTTTTTCTTCCCATCTATCCTTATGTACAGAACAGTTAACAACATCGCCTAGGTCACTTCCCTACATTATGCTTCCAAAAATCCTGCAAGGTAACTAGACCGTAGGGAGAGCACTGGGTTCATTGAGACACTTGCAGGTCTAGTCAGCCGCGTGTGCTTACAAAACCTGTTAATGTTGGTGCAGGGACTGGCACCCATATCTCTGTCCTCTATCCTCTTTTACCTGCTTCTGTCTTCAAGACAGTATTCAGCCACATTCATGGAATAAGTGCTCCCTGAAGACCACAAGTATCCTTCCTCTAGGCCTGTTGAAGACAGAAAAATATACTTGGTGCTTTGCTATCCACCGAGTTTTAGGGACATCAACGTGAGCTCCGCTGATAGGAGGAGGGACAAATAAAAAGGAACACCTATTTCTAGACAGGAGCATTTGGCAACAATGACAGTGTTGTGGAGTTACATGTTTGAGTGTCCAAACTTCCCTCTTTAGGTGGTTATTGCTTCTTTACATTCAAGAACACCATAAAACCCACTGATTTCAAAAGCTAAGACGCATATTATTACAGCAATTCAGTTGTTGAGGTGAGAAAACATGAGAAGGAAGTTGCGGAACCACTAAATGTATGTTTGGGCACAGCTGAAACCAAACAAAAAGAATTCACGGTGCCTAGATAGGGCTATTTTCTACTGGCTGTCTCTGGGGACTCAAACAGAATCCATTTGTTTGTTTGTTTCTCAGTTTCACTTGGGTAGGGTCCCTGTACCTGCCCATTCTGCTTGTAGTTTGTCTGTGTCCTTGGATCCCAAGTGAATCTCGAGAATGGGAGCACGTAGGTGGTTTTGAGATTTCATCCCTTCCTCTATCCCTGTGTCTTTTGATTGGAGAACTCAGAGCCTGTCCTTTTATTCTGACAATTGATAGGTGTGTCATTATTGCACTTACAAAAATATTTTTGTTATCATCAATCTACAATCACGCGAAGATCATTATGATCACCAAGTACACAAAGTCCCCCCCAAAAGCCCTGTTACAGTAACAGTCCATCAGCGTAGTTGGATGCTGTACACCCCTTCACCATTTCCCCACACACACACCCCATTACAGTCGCTGTCCATAGGCGTGTAGTAAGATGTTGTAGAAATAGTACTTCTCTTTTGTGTTGTACAGCCCTACCTATGCTACCCACACCCCAGACATTATAAATGCTAATCCTAATGACCCCTTTCTTTCTGCCCACCCTTTTCCCTACCTTCCCACCCTCCCTGCCCAGTCCCTTTCCCTTTGGTAACTGTTAGTCCACTGTCAGGTTCTGTTAGTCTGCTGCTGTTATTTTCCTTCAGTTTTTCTTGTTGTTATACCCCACAAATGAATGAAATCATTTGGTACTTGTCTTTCTCCACCTGTCCTATTTCACTGAGTACAATAACCTCTAGTCCATCCACGTTATTGCAAATGATAGGATTTGTTTTCTTTTATATCTGCTTAGTGCACTTTTTAAACTTGATTTCATTCTTCTCTTTTGTTTGTAGTTTCGCAATGTGCTTTCACCATTGCTTTCCTGGTTATGAGCAATAGCTTTGTGTTATTCGATATGTACTTATATCTATCTGTCTGTCTATCTATATACCTATCTATCTATCTATCTATCTATCTATCTATCGATCAATCATCTTTTTCTCTCCCCATCTGTCCTTGTGTACAGAACAGTTAAGTACATAGCCTAGTCACATCCCTACATTATGCTTAGAATAATCTTGCAAGGTAACTAGGCCGTATTGAGAGCACTGGGTTCGCCAAGGTACTTGAAGGACAATTCAGCCTTGTGAACCCACAAAACCAGGAAATTGTGGTGCAGGGACTTGAATCCGTGTATCCATCCTCTGTCCTCTTTCATCTCCTTCTAACTTGCTGTCTGTATTTAGCCAAATTCATTGACGAAGTGCTCACTGAAGAACACAAGTATCATTCCTCTGGGCCTCTTGTTGAAAGAAAAGTAAACTTGTTGCTTTACTCACCACCATGTTTGAAGGACATCAGCGTGATCACTGCCAATA
Source organism: Manis pentadactyla (assembly GCF_030020395.1). Taxonomy (NCBI): domain Eukaryota; kingdom Metazoa; phylum Chordata; class Mammalia; order Pholidota; family Manidae; genus Manis; species Manis pentadactyla. Next base: position 47,183 of record NW_026644674.1, read on the forward strand.
GGACGGAGGGTCAAATTAAAAGAAACACCAATTTCTAGACAGGAGCAGTTGGGAGCTAAGAGTGTATTGTGGAGTGACGTGTTTATTTGAGTGTCCAAGCTTACCTCTTTAGCTGGATATTATATCTTCACATTCCTGAACATCATAAAACCCACTGATTTCAAATTCCCAGATGCTTATTATTACAGCAACTCAGTTGTTGAGGTGACAGAAAATGAGAAGTATGTTGCTGCACCACTAAATCTATGGCAGGGAACTGCTGATACCAAACAAAAAGAATTCACGGTGGCCAGAGAGGGCTATTTTCTGCTGACTGTCTCTGGGGAATCAAACAGAATAAGTTTGTTTGATTGTTTGTTTTTCAGTTTCACTCGTGTATGGTACTTGTCCACAAACCTTCTTGTAGATTGTCTGTGTCTTTGGATCTCAAGTGAGTCTCCTGTAAGTAAGCACGTAGGTGTCTTGAGTTTTCATCCCTTCTTTTAACCCCGTGACTTTTGTTTGCAGCACTCATTGCCTGACCTTTTATTCTGATGATTCAGAACTGTGCACTTATTGCACTTAAAGAATTTTTTTATCATTAATCTACAATCACGTATAGAACATTATGTTTACTATGCACCCCACTTCACCAAGTCCCCCCGAAAAACCTCTTCAGACCCTGTCGATCAGCGTATTTGGATGCTGTAGACCCCTTCACCATGTCCCCCCCCACAGACCCCGTTAGAGTCGCTGTCCATCAGTGAGTTGTAAGATGCTATATTATCTGTACTAGTCTTCTATGTGTTGTACAGTACTCCCCATGCACACCCGACCCCACGCATTATACATGCTATTCCCAATTACCGCTACTCTTTCTCCCCACACTTATCCCTCCCTTCAGACTCACCTTGCCTAGTCCTTTATCCTTTGGTAACTTTTACTGAACTCTCGGGTTCTGTGAGTCTGCTCCTGTTTTTTTCCTTCAGTTTTTCTTTGTTTTTATACTACACACATGAGTGAAATCACTTTTTTCTTGTCTATCTCCGCCTAGCCTATTTCTCAGAACATACTACTGTCTAGCTCCATGCACGTCATTGCAAACGGTAGTATTTGTTTTCTTTTTAAGGCTGCTTACTGCAATTTTAAACTGGATTTCATTCTTCCTTTTTGTTGTAGTTTAGCTATGTTATTCATCATTCAACTCCTGTTTATGAACAATAGCTTTCTGTCAATCGATATGTATCTCTATCTATCTATCTAATGGTCTGTCTGTCTATCTATGTATCTCTGTATGTATGTATCTATGTATCTATGGATCTATCTATCTATCTGTCTTCCTATCATCTATCTATGATGTCTATCATCTTTCAATCTATGTACCTATCTATCTATCTTTCATCTGTCATCTCTCTACCTACCTATCTATGAATTAATCTTTTTTTTTGCGTCCCATCTAACCTTATGTACAGAACAGTTAACATCATACCCTATGTCTCTTCCCTACATAATGCTTCCAGAAATCTTTCAAGTTAACTAAGCCATAAGTAGAGCACTGAGTTCACCGATACACTTTCAGGTAGTGTCAGCCGCGTGTGCTTACAAAACCAGTAAATGAAGGTGAAAGGACTTGAACCCATATCTCTGTCCTCTGTCCTCTTATACTTCCTGCTCGCTTGGTGATTTTATTTAGCCACATTCAGTGAGTAAGTGATCCCTGAAGACCAAAAGTATCCTTCGTCTGGTCCGGTTGTCGACAGAAAAGTGTACTTGGTTCTTTGAACAGCACCATGTTTGAGGGACATCGGCGTGATCACTGCTGATAGGTGCAGGAACAAATATAAAGGAAGACCTATTTCTGGACAGGATCAGTTGGGAACAAAGAGTGTGTTGTGGAGTGAAGTGTTTACTTGAGGGTCCAAACTTCCCTCCTTAAGTGGTTATTACTTCTTTACATTCGTGAACATCATAAAAAGCAATGATTTTAAAAGCCCAGACGCATATTGTTACAGCAATTCATTTGTTGAGGTGAGAGGAAATTAGAAGGAACTTGTTGCACCACTAAATCTATGCCTGAGCACTGCTGAAATCAAAAAAAAAGAATTCACGGTGGCTAGATAGGGCTATTTTCTACTGACTCTCTCTGGGGACTCAAACAGAATCCATTTGTTTGTTTGTTTCTCAGTTTCACTTGTATAGGGTACCTGTCCCCGCCCCTTCAGCTTGTAGTTTGTCTGTGTCCTTGGATCTCAAGTGAGACTCCAGTAAGGGAGCACGTAGATGGTCTTGAGTTTTCATCAGTTATTCTAACCCTGTGTCTTTTGATTGGAGCACTCAAAGCCTGTACTTTTATTCTGATATTTGAGAGCTGTGCTCTTACTGCACTTTGAAATTTTTTTTGTTCTCATTAATATACAATCACATACAGAACATTATGTTGTCCAGTCTACCCCCTTCACCATGTCCCCCCCAAATCCCAGTTACAGTCGCTGTCCATCAGCATGTACTAAGATGCTGTAGAATCACTACATGTCTTATCTGTGTTGTACAGCCCTACCCATGACCTTCCACCCTTCATATATACCTGCTAATCCTAACGCCGCCATTCTTTTTCCCCGCCCTTAGTACTCCCTTCCCACAAACTCTCCCCTGTCCCTTTCTCTTTGGTAACTGTTAGTCCACTCTCGGGTTCTGTGAGTCTGCTGCTGTCTTTTCCTTCAGTTTTTCTTTGTTCTCATACCTCACACATGAATGAAATCATTTGGTACATGTATTTCTCCGCCTGGCCTATTTGACTGAGCCTAATACCCTCTACCTCCATCCACGTTATTGCAAATGATAGGAGTTGTTTTCTTCTTATGGCTGCTTACTGCACTTTTTAAATTGGATTTCATTCTTCTTTTTTGTTTGTAGTTTTGCAATGTGCTTTCACCATTGCTCTCCTGGTAATGAGCAGTAGCTTTGTGTTAATTGATATGTACCTATATCTATCTATCTGTCTGTCTATCAATTTATCAATCAATCGAACAATCATCTTTTTGTCTGCCCTTCTGTCCTTGTGTACAGAATAGTTACCATATATCCTATATCGCTTTCCTACTCGATGCTTCCAGAAATCCTGCAAGGTATCTAGGCTGTAGGGAGAGCACTGGATTCACCGAGACACTTGATGGTCGAGTCGGCCGCGTGTACCTACAAAACCAGGAAATGGTTGTGCCGGGACTTGAACCCGTTTCTCTATCCTCGGTCCTCTTTCAACTCCTTCTAACTTGCTGTCTGTATTTAGCCACATTCATGGACTAAGTGCTCCCTGAAGACCACAAGTATCATTCCTCTGGGCCTGTTGTCGACGGTAAAGTAAACTTGTTGCTTTTCTCACCACCATGTTTGAAGGACATCAGCGTGATCACCGCCGATAGGATGGAGGGTCAAATAAAAAGGAACACCAATTTCTAGACAGGAGCATTTGGGAGCTAAGAGTGTATTGTGGAGTGACGTGTTTATTTGAGTGTCCAAACTTCCCTCTTTAGGTGGTTATTAGATCTTCACATTCGTGACCATCATAAAACCCACACATTTCAAAGGCCCAGATGCTTATTATTACAGCAACTAGGTTGTTGAGTTGAGATAAAATGATAAGTATGTTGCTGCACCACTAAATCTATGGCCAGGAACTGCTGTTACCAAACAAAAAGAATTCACGGTGGCCAGAGAGGGCTATTTTCTGCTGACTGTCTCAGGGTCTCAAACAGAATCCATTTGATTGATTGTTTGTTTCAGTTTCACTCGTGTATGGTACTTGTCCACACACTTTCTTCTTGTAGATTGTCTGTGTCCTTGGATCTCAAGTGTGTCTCCTGTAAGTAAGCACATAGGTGTCTTGAGTTTTCATCCCTTCTTTTAACCCTGTGTCTTTTGTTTGCAGCACTCAGTGCCTGACCTTTTATTCTGATGATTCAGAACTCTGCACTTATTGCACTTAAAGAATTTTTTATCATTAATCTACAATCACGTGAAGAACTCTATGTATACTATGCGCCCCCCTTCACCAAGTCCCCCTGAAAAACCTCTTCTCTCCCTGTCGATCAGCGTAGTTGTATGCTGTAGACCCCTTCACCATTTCCCCCCCCACGGACCCCGTTACAGTCGCTATCCATCAGTGAGTAGTAAGATGCTATATGATCTGTACTAGTCTTCTCTGTGTTGTACAGTACTCCCATGCTCAACCGACCCCACGCTTTATACATGCTAATCCTAATGCCCTCATTCTTCCTCCCCACACTTATCCCTCGCTTCACTCCCACCCTGCCCAGTCCTTTTTCCTTTGGTAATTTTTACTGAACTCTCGGGTTCTGTGAGACAGCTGCTGTTTTTTTCCTTCAGTTTTACTTTGTTGTTATACTGCACACTTGAGTGAAATCACTTGGTACTTGTCTTTCTCCGCCTGGCCTATTTCTCTGAACATACTACCGTCTATCTCCATGCACGTCATCTCAAACGGTAGTAATTGTTTTCTTCTTAAGGCTGCTTACTTCACTTTTTAAACTGGATTTCATTCTTCCTTTTTGTTTGCATTTTAGCTATGTTGTTCTCTATTCAACTCCTGTTTATGAACAATAGCTTTGTGTCAATTGATATGTATCTGTATCTATCTATCTAAAGGTCTGTCTATGTATGTGTGTATATATGTATGTATATATGTATGTACGCATGTATCTATGGATCTATCTATCTATCTATCTATCTATCTATCTATCTATCTATCTATCTTCCTATCATGTATCTACAATGTCTTTCATCTATCAATCTATATACCTATCTATCTATCTTTCATCTGTCTTCTGTCTACCTATCTATCTATGAATCAATCATCTTTTTGTCTGCCCATCTATCCTTATGTACAGAACAGTTAACAACATAGCCTATGTCTCTTCCCTACATTATGCTACAAGAAATCTTGCAAGGTAACTAAGCCATAAGGAGAGCACTGTGTTCACCGATACACTTTCAGGTAGAGTCAGCCGCGTGTGCTTACAAAAGCAGTAAATGGAAGTGAAAGGACTTGAACCCGTTTCTCTGTCCTCTGTCCTCTTATAATTCCAGCTCGCTTGGTGACTTTATTTAGCCACATTCAGTGAGTAAGTGATCCCTGAAGACCACAAGTATCCTTCGTCTGGGCCTGTTGTCGACAGAAAAGTTTACTTGGTTGTTTGCACACCACCATGTTTGAGGGACATCAGCGTGATCACTGCTGATAGGTGGAGGGACAAATATAAAGGAACACCTATATCTGGACAGGAGCAGTTGGGAACAAAGTGTGTGTTGTGGAATGAAGTGTTGATGTGAGGGTCCAAACTTCCCTCTTTAGGTGGTTATTACTTCTTTACATTCGTGAACATCATAAAAAGGAATTATTTTGGAAGCCCAGATGCATATTAATACAGCAATTCATTTGTTGTGGTGAGAGGAAATGAGAAAGAAGTTGCTTCACCACTAAATCTATGCCTGAGCACTGCTGAAACCAAACAAAAAGAATTCACGGTGGCAAATTGAGCTATTTTCTACTGACTCTCTCTGGGGACTCAAACAGAATCCATTTATTTGTTTGTTTCTCAGTTTTACTTGTATAGGGTACCTGTCCTGGCCCCTTCGGCTTGTAATTTGTCTGTGTCCTTGGATCTCAATTGACTCTCCTTTAAGGGAGCCCTTAAATGATCTTGACTGTAAGATAACTTTGTTTAGTCTGATGCTTTCCTATATACTACCTACCTATCTCTTTATCTATCTTTGTAATGTATCTACCTATCTACCTATCTGTCATGTGTCTATGTTCTACATCTATCTACTGTCATCTGTGTGTCAGTCTAATTATTCTATCATCTATATGTGTGCATGTCAATCCTGTCTATGTATCTGTCATCTGTCTATGCATCTGTTTTCTCACTTTTGTCATCGATCTGTCACTAGGTGCACTTTGATCCCTCTGTGTCCTTCTCAGTCTCAATTCCTTGTGTTTTTTTTATGTGATTTAGCTGTGTGTTTGTGTATTGAGAGGAGTGGCCTTGGGTGAGAACTTCTCCTGTCTAGGTGGCACGAGTCTGCTGGGTGTGGAAGGTTTGTATGACGTGCTGGGCTCTTGAACCTGTGCACGCCAAGGCCATCCGGCCTTCTGTCCCTGGGCCTTTCCTGCTCTGGCGGCTGCGTAATCTGTGAGGCATATCTGAAGCCCCACGCAGGGAGCACCCTGGCTGTCCTGCGGAGTCCGAGGCAGGTGCATGACCAGTTGTAGGTCTTTTTGCCTGTGCACCGATGTTACCTAGGCCGCCCTGCTTGTTGGTCCATCTCAAGAGAGCATGTGTGTAATCACTGGTTAAGGGAACTGAACTTTGGTGACACGCGGGACACTTGTGCTCCAGTGGCCCATGGGCTTGCTGATGTGACAGGCCAGGTTGCTTGTGGGGAAACTGCTCCCCTCTGCTGTCAAGGTGGGGTAGGAGTTTCAGTGCATTTAGGCATTTAGATGTGAGAGAGGTCTATCTGAAATGGAATACTAGCGTTGAGAGCTATGTTTCCATTCGTATGAAAAGGGCGCTGAGCATAAAGTATTGGGTGATGGTGGCAGGAATTCTAGGAATGTTTATGTCCCCTCACTTATTTATTTTCTGTTAAGGGAGGTGATTCTGAAGTAACTTTTAACTCACGGATGAAGGTGATGCATAAGGTCATCCCATGTCAGCCATGGTGAGATGAAGTGCTGTAGTGGATTTAAAGCCTGTACACCTTGGCCTGATACATAGGAGTCACAGTGGGAGCTCTTTGCTGCTCTCCTGTCCTGGCTTATTACCTTAGCTAACTTGATGTTTCAGAGTGGTCCCAACAACATTTCCATCGAGATCTTTCTAAAATTCCCTAGAAACACTTGGCAAAGATATCCCCAGAGGGTAGTGGATAATTTTACTCTTTCTGGTCATAGTTTGCAAGACGTTTTCCCTATCCTGCGTTCCTTTGTTACATTTGCATCTCCTGTGATTTTTAGACCGATACGGGCAGTGGTGTACACACACACACGCACACGCACAGACACACACACACACACACATGACTGAGAGTTATCGGAGACCCCAGTTATTGGAAACTGCAGCCCACACTTTAAAAAAGAAACGTGCATAAGTTGTGCTCCTGGTGTTCCCCCCATAGAGAATAGACTTCAAAGTGCAGAGGTTGTTGGGCACAGATACCTATGCAGACACCTAAGCACAGATATCTATGCATATTCTCTCTCCATCCATCCTCTAAGTATATCTCTCTTTACCTACATATCTGTTTAGTCTACTCAAGCTGATTACCAGAGTGTCATTTAGAGGGGGCTTCATCCATAGACACTGATTTCTCGCCATTCTGGAAGCAGAATTCCAAGACCAAGGCAGTTTCAATTCCTGATGAGGTCCCTTCCTTTGGCTTGCATACAGCCACATCCCTGCTGTGTCCTCACAGGGTCGAGGGAGAATGCTCTGTCCTATGACCCTCTTAATAGGACTGATTGCGTAATGGCAGCTCCACCCACAACCTCATGATATCTTCCGAACTTAATTACCTCCAAAGGCCCCACCTCCACATACCATGAGAGTGTGGGTTAGGGTTTCAACCCTGACTCAATTCAAATATGAACTTTGTGGGTTTGTGTGTGTGTGTGTTTGTGTGGTGGGGCAGGGCTTTAGGAGGAGCGGAAGATGGTGAATTGAGGGACCAAAAATTCAGTCCATAACTCTGTATCTATCGTCTATCTCTTGTCTATCTAATCTATCGATATCTATCATCTATCTGTCTAATCTTACCTACCTATATCATCTATCCTATCTAGTCTATCATCTGTCATCTATATATATCTTATCTGTCTGTCATCACTCAATATATTCATCTAATCTATGAATATCTATCATCTATCTAATGTATCTATTTCTAATCTATCATCTGTCACCTGTCATCTATCTGTCATGTACCTGTCGTCACCTTTTTGTCTACCCATCTATCCTTATGTACAGAACAGTGTAAGATAATTCTAGCTGAAATAAGCAGGTGAAGAGAGGCAACTAAGTTCCCGGTAGTTTATATGAATGCAAACACCCGGGTGAGATTTCCCTAGTCTATAGAAATGGAGGCTGGGGAATTCACACGTAAGTAGACAGGGAGCGAGATTTTAAAGAGGTAGGGGGAGGCATAGCTTAGATTTACAGCAATGCGTGGTTTGGCTAGCCCAAGGCATATTTTTCAGTTTGGGACGGGGCAACATCCAGGAACTTCAGCACATTATCAGTGTCCCATGTGGGAGGGGGCAGCAGCTGGAGTCATTGGCACATTGTCAGTGTCCGTCGTGCTTGCTCCTCCCATCAGTGACCCCAGCCTTACAGTTAACAACACTGCTATCTACCATGGCTATCCATCCATCCATCCATCCATCCATCTATCTATCTATCTATCTATCTATCTATCTATCTATCTATCTATCTATCTATCTATCTAATCTATCTATCTATTCTTTCTATCTATCTATCTATCTATCTATCTATCTATCTATCTATCTATCTATCTATCTATCTATCTATCATCTATCTATTCAATCTACCTATACCTATCATCTATCCTATCTAATCTATCATCTATCTATCTGTCTATCTGTGCTATCTATCATCATTTTTGTCTACCCAACTTTCCTTACGTACAGAACAGTTCACAAGATGGCTTATATGTCACTTCCCTACTTATGTTTCCAAAAGCCTGAAAGGTAACTCGGCCCTAGAGACAGACAGCACTAGGTTCATTGAGACATTTGAACGTCGAGTCAATAGCATGTGACTAAAAAACTATTAAATGGTGGTGCGGGGGCCTAGTCTGGGGTTGGGGGCCTTTGTATGAGCCTTTCCCGAGGGCGTTGGAGCGCCCATCAGGCCCGAGGCTCACTTATGGACAGGGGCGAGGCCGTCGTATGTGCCTCCCACAGCATCGTATGGGTCCAGATGAGACCAGATGATGACTGCCCTTGCGTTGCTTGTCTGGGGTGCACAGTAGGCCAGCGGTGGTGCTGCCCATGACCTCGTGCGTGGCCGGGGCGGGCACAAAGATGATAGCCAGCGATGGTGGCGTCGTGTCCATCATTTCGTCCTGAGCGTCAGAGCCAGCCATTGGGCCGGTGCTTGTGCTGCCCAAGGCCTTGTCTGTTGGCTGACTCTTGATGGCGGTTTTGCAGAGGCAGGACACCACGAGGCGGGCTGGTAGTGGTGCCCGTGTGCCCTGAAGAGGAGGTGCTCGTCTAGGTGGTCTCTCTCCAGCATCTGCTGAGAGACTAGGATGGTCCAGAGGCCCAGGACTGCTCCCGTGGAAGTGGGAACTCTGCTGTGAGAATTGGGAAATGCCAGCTGCTAAAGGCACAGGATCCCGGTGGAACAGCCTGTGACCAGGGCAGCGGGCAGGTGCAGGGTGCTCCCTGGCAGGAGGGGTAGGGGGCAGCGACCCGGGGACGGGAAGGACCAGCGGGTGAAGAAGGTGGTGCTGGGGAGTCGGCGGGCATTGTGCGGTACGAAACTTAGTAAGGATGAAACTGTGCACACGGAAAAATTGGTTATGGCGTGCGCCAAACGATCGGAGGAAATTGTGTGAAGCTACGGAGAGGGTCTCCTTTGCCACTAACTCTTTCTCAGGCCTAGCACACACTGAGCTGAACAGCTATGGTGAGCCTTGTATGTATATCAGCCAGGGGACGCATCACAAAGTGGCCTGGGCCACTGTGACATCACCCAGGGGCCGCATCACCACGTCCCCATTGGCTTAAGCACACCAGCCCCGCCCAGAGGAGACCCTAGTCCAAGGCCACGGTGAGACCCCAAGGCCTACCACCGTAGTATCCCTAGCCCACGGGACTGCCCACTGAGGGTCGTGCAGATATTCAGACCAATGAGGCCACCATGGGTCCGTCGAAGGCTGCAGTGCCCTCGTCTGTCACAGCTTAGCCCGTCTGGGTGCCGGCTATGCATGGGCTCAGCATCCGGGGTGCGGTGTGCATCAACTGCCTTGCCACCCCTGCACCCCCCATGATCCCGGGGGCCAGGGCCTGCACACAGCCAGGCACGGAGGCACCCAGATGCTGTCCGGGGAACGGCCCGCCCTTTCCCGGGCCTTCCCAGCTTCTCTGGGACTCCTGGAGCCAGGCATGCCTTCTCGGCCATGGCCAGCCAGGCGACCGGGTCTTAGCATAGCCACATCCCGCATTCTGACTGGGACCGGCCGCCCAGATTTTCTCTCTGATCTAGCTTTGGTGGCCTGTGTCTTGTACGTGAATAATACAACACAGTAAACTGGGAAAAACTTTTTATTTTTAAAATGCTTCTCCTTTAGACTCTTGCTCTCAATGGTGTCGCCATTCTTGCCCATCAGCCAAGCTGGATGCTTGCGGGGCAACCTCGCCTCCTCTCAGCAGTCAGCCTGTCCATTCCCGATCCTGAATCTTCATCCTTTATGTTATAACCTGTGGAGCTCGTGTCCCGTGTCAGTAACCCTGCTTCTGGTTTCTCAGGTCTTTCCTGGTGCACCTAGGCCCTGCTTGTTCACTGCTTCACTGTGGAAGCACTGACATTGTTACAGAATAAAATGTGAAATTCTCCAGCCCCAACTCACGGTCTGACCTTCACTTTGTCTACATCTCCATCCCTATGAGCCAAGCTCCCTGCTCCTTGAAAAGATCCTGTCTTGTGCCTTTTTGTCTCTGAATTATTTCCTCTGGGGGTTCCCGTCTCTTGCTTCTGGTTTTTAAGACATTTCACCCCAGCAGAAGAACAAGGATCGTTGAAGACCCACCTCTCTAGTCACCTCCTCTTCTAGGCTACCGTGCATTCTCACTTAGGCGTGCCCTCCTCTCCCTTCTCTGTACTTGGTGAGGACCTCTCTTATGAAATGTGAGTGTGTCAGCTCGTGCACATCAATCTTCATGTCACGGGATCTGTTGAACAGTGGTGACAGTGAATGACTGGACTCGGCTTCAGAGCTCAGCTTCCCGTTCAGTGATACCTTGTGCCGCTCGCTCGTCCACCAACCGTTCATTATGTTCCAAACCGTGCGAACATAAATGCGGGTGAGATGCCACTGACGACCCCTCAGTCCCCGCTGTGTATGCCTCCGGGTGCTTAGGGAGAGCCACAGCGAGCCGAGCCCACGAACTTATCTTTAATGGCGATGAGCACAGAGAGTGTGGGGCAAGCCCCAGCTGATGCTGCAGTTGCTGTGATGACTCCTCTCCCTGGCCCAGTGGGGGGTAAGATTCCAGATCTCTTCTTGGTCTCTGCCTGTGCTTTCTCTGTAGTGGTGCAGTTTTGTTGTATGGGGGCGGCTTCTTTCGTATCTTTGAAGGAAATAAGTACAGGTCTCAGAAGTCCCTTGTGTCAGTTTTCATTGTACTGTACGGTCTTCTATGTCTATGTCTTTGGGTTTTCTCCCGCTGCTACTGCTTTTCCTCTGAGAGGACCTGTACCACAGTCCTGTTGTAGACAGAAGAGTAAATTTGGTGCTTTGCTCAGCACCATGTTTGAGGGACATCAATGTCACCACTGATAGGAGGAGGGACAGGTAAAAAGGAACACCGAGTTCTAGACGGGAGCAGTTGGTAGCAAATAGTGTGTTGTGGAGTGACGTGTTCGTTTGCGCATCCAAACTTCCCTCAGTATCTGCTTTTTGCTTTACATTCGTAAACATCATAAAATCAACTGATTTCAAAAGCCCAGATGCATATTATTACATCAATTCAGTTGTTGAGGCGAGAAAAAATGAGAAGGTTTCGCGATACCAAAGAATCTATGACTGGGCCCTGCCAAAACCAAACAGAAAGAATCCAAGGTGGCGGGAATGGCTATTTTCTACTGTCTCTCTGGGCACTCAAACAGAATCACTTTTATTTATTTACTTTTTGGTTTCAGTAATGTACAATTACATGGCAATATTATGGTTGCTAGACTCCCCCTCCTCCCCCCTCCAACCCATTATCAAGTCTGCTATCCACACCCCATTACAGTCGCTGTCCATCAAATATAGTAAGATGCTATAGATTCACTACCTGTTTCTGTGTGTTATACTGCAATCCCCATGGCCACCCATGCCCTACATTATGTGTGCGGATCGTAATGCCCCCTTTACCCCCTTATCCCTCCGTTCACACCCGTCCTCCCAGTCCCTTTCCCTTTGGTAAATGTTAGACCATTCTTGGGTTCGGTGAGTCTGCTGCTGTTTTTAATTTCTAATTTGCTTTGTTCTCATACCTCACATAGGAGTGAAATCCTTGGATACTTGTCTTTCACCAGCTGGCTTATTTCACTGAGCATAACACCCTCTAGCTCTGTCCGTGTTGTTGGAAATGGTGGGAGGATTTGTTTTCATCATATGGCTGAATGATATTATATAGTGTGTATGTACGAAATCTTCTTTATCCATTCACCTCCTGATGGACACTAAGGTTGCTTCCATTTCTTGGGTATTGTAAAGAGTGCTGTGATCAACATAGGGGTGCATCTGTCCCTTTCAAACTGGGCTCTTGCACTCTTAGGGTAAATTCCTAGGAGAAGAATTCCTGGGTCAAATGGTATTTCTGTTCTATGTTTATGTGGGGTACCTCCATACTGCTTTCCACAATGGTTGAGCTGACTGACATTCCCACCAGCACTGTAGGAGGGTTCCCCTTTCTCCACACCCTTGCCGACATCTGTTGTTGTCTGTCCTTTGGGTGGTGGCCATCCTAACTGGTGTGAGGTGATACCCCATTGTGGTTTTAATGTGCATTTCTCTGATGGTTAGCTATGTGGAGCGTCTTTTCATGTGCCTGTCGGAAACCTGAAATTGCTTCTGTGGAGAAGTGTCTGTTCAGATCCTATGCCCATTTTGTAATTGAATTCATTTGCTTTTTGTGTGTTGAGGTTCGTGAGCTCTTGATATATGTTTTCAATGGAAACGCCTTATCAAATATTGCATCAGTGAATATATTCTCCCATACTAAAGGGTGTCTTTTGGTTCTACTGATTGTGGTTAAACAGAATCTTATTAAACCCCAAAGCACTTCACTCCAAATCTGACTAATTATTCCTTTTTTCCAGATCACCAAAGAGCCGAGAAAACTGGAACGATGAGGAGAAGCTGTGATGCAGGAACATCTAGCATAAAACTGAGAGGTGAGGTGGTGTTTAGACTGGTAGGTTGTATCTTACCATGTACTGCTTTCAAGGGTCTTAGGTAAAAAAGATTGCCAAGGAAATGAAGACAGGGGTTTTGACGTCACCTGGTATCGGTGGAGCCACGTAGCCTCTAGCCATTGATTGGTAGGCTTGCATGCGGCACTGTTGTCTTTCCTGCGGTGTTAGACGAGCGGCGTCCCCCATATGCAGTTCAGTCAGAGCCCATGTGGGACTGTCCTGACATAGGCTGGGTGGACCCGAGAGCTGTGCTGTTCCTGCTCAGTTGTCGCAGCACCCCTCTCAGAACATGGTTTCAGCAGCGCTCCCGGGAGGGATAGAGAGAGAGAAAGAGAGACAGAGACAGAGAGACAGAGAGAGAGAATAGCACTCCAGAGACAGTGAAGGTTTTATTTTCTGTAGCTCCCTGAGCATGCTCCTGATGTTTATTTTGAGACCTCATTCTCAGGACGATTGATTCGAGTCCAGTTACGAGGTTCCTTTGAAGGTTCATATTTGTAGGTGGCGCCATTTAGCTCCCAGAAGCGTTACTCTCTGGGGATGCTCAGCCCTTGGGGGGATGGCAGGGGTCCCAGGGGAGCGGTGCCAGTGCGCACCCCTGCCGGGAGTAAAGAGGTCTTTCCTGCTTCCAGGTCGCAGTGCCTGTCTCCACTGCCAGGGCCAGTTTGCGGAGCACACAGGGAGAAGCTACCGTAGGTGGGGGCGGCCGTTTTGCAGGCTTGTGCTGGTTGTGATGTAGTCCGTGTACCAGTCACATCACGGTAAGGGGCCTCGAAGTTGCGAGGCCAGCCGGGGGGATGGAGCGCCCGGAATTCCTGAAAAACTCCCCACCTGCCGGGCAGAGTGCACCTGTTCAGTTTGACGCACCTGTCCTTTCTCCTGAGCGGCAAGCCCTGTGGAAGCCATGCCCCTTTAGCATTTCTCTTGCTGTTAGGAAGTCTCTCAGACTGTCTGCCATTTTTTTGTCCCACAGCCGCCAGTTGTGTATCCCTGTGTTTTCCCACATGTGGCTGGTATCACAAGTCTCTCGAAGTCTTCCGCCTGTCTTTTCTTTCCATCCCCACCGATCCTCCAGAGCACAGTACATTTACGGTAGGTTCATGCTCCCAGAGCACTTCTCCAGGACTGTACGTCACACTTCTCCTTGAGGTGACAGCCTGCCAAAGCAGCGTTCTTCCCTGCTGCTCTTCCAGGATTTGGTGTAGTTGTTCTATTTCCATATAGTACGTATGTATATGGTTTTGGTTTTCGGAGGAGGATTCCGCCTCCCATCTCACGTGAGCCGCCATCTTCAAACCCTTCAGCATATCTTTTTTTTTTTGTCAGTTTCACTTGTCTAGGGTACCTGTCCCCACCACCTCAATTTGTAGTTTGTCTTCTTCCTTGCATCCCAAGTGAGTCTCCTGTAAGGGAGCACATAGGTGGTCTTGAGTTTCCATCCATTCTTTTAACCATGTGTCTTTTGATTGGAGCACTCAGATCGTGTCCCTTTATACTGACAATTGAGAGCTGTGTACTTATTGCACTTAAAAATTTTTTTTTGTTATCATTAATCTACAATCACATGAAGAACATTATGATCACCAAGTACACCAAATTCCCCCGAAAACCCCGTTACAGTCGCTGTCCATCAGCATAGTTGGATGCTGTAGACCCCTTCACCTTGTCCCCCCACACACACCATTAGGGTTTCTGTCTGTCAACGTGTAGTAAGATGCTATACAATCACTACTTGTCTTCTCAGTGTTGTACAGCCCTCCCCATGCTCCCCCCACGCCACACATTATATATGCTTATCAAAATGCCCATTCCCTTTCTCCCCGCCCTTATCCCTCCTTTCCCACGCACCCTGCCCAGACCCTTTCCCTTTGGTAACAGTTAGTCCACTCTCGGGTTCTGTGTGTCTGCTGCTGTTTTTTTCCTTGAGCTTTTCTTTGTTGTTATACTCCACACATGAGTGACATCATTTACTACTTGTCTTTCTCTGCCTTGCCTATTTCACTGAGCATAGTACCGTCTAGCTCCATCCACTTTGTTGCAAATGGTAGGATTTGTTTTATTCTTAAGGCTGCTTACTGCACTTTTTAAACTAGATATCTGTCTTCTCTTTTGTCTGTAGTTTCGCTATGTGCTTTCACCATTGCTCTGTTGGTTATGAGCAACAGCTTTGTGTCAGGTGATATGTACCTATATCTATCTATCTGTCTATCTATCTATCTATCTATTTATCTATCTATCATCTATCTATCTATCTATCTATCTGTCTATTAATCAATCAATCATCTATTTATATGCCCGTCTGACCTTGTGTACAGGGCAGTTAACAACACAGCCTATGTCACTTCCCTACATTAGGCTTCCCAAATCTTACATGGTAACTAGGCCGTTTGGAGAGCACTGGGTTCACGGAGAATCTTGCAGGTCAAGTCAACCACTTGTACCTACAAAACTAGGAAATAGTGGTGCAGGGACTTGAACTTGTGTCTCTATCCTCTTTTATCTTCTTCTCACATGCTGACTGTATTTAGCCACATTCATTGACTAAGTGCTCCCTGAAGACCACAAGTATTGTTCCTCTGGGCCTGTTGTCTACAGAAAGTAAACTTGGTGCTTTGCTCACAAAGATGTTTGAGGGACATCGGCATGATCACCACTGATAGGAGGGAGGGACAAATAAAAAGGAACACCAATTTCTAGACAGGTGCAGTGGGGAGCATAGAGTGTGTTGTGGAGTGACGTGTTTATTTGAGTGTCCAAACTTCCCTCTTTAACTGGTTATTACTTTTTTACATTCGTGAACATCATAAAAACCACTGATTTCAAAGACCCAGACGCACACTATTACAGTAATTCAGTTGTTGAATGAGAAGAAATGAGAAGGACGTTGCTGCACCACTAAATCATGGCTGCGCACTGCTGAAACCAAATAAATATAATTCAAGGTGGCCAGATAGGGCTATTTCCTACTGACTGTCTCTGGGGACTCAAACAGAATTCATTTGTTTGATTGTTTCTTTTTCACTTTCACTTGTGTAGGGTACCTATACCCACCCATTCGGCATGAAGTTTGTCTGTGTCCTTGGATCTCAAGTGAGTCTGCTGTATGGGAGCACATAGGTGGTCTTGAGTTTTCATCCCTTCTTCTAACCCTGTGTCTTTTGATTGGAGCATTCAAAGCCTGTCCTTTTATTCTGATGATTCATAGCTGTGCCGTTACTGCACTTAAAAACTTTTTTTTGTTATCATTAATCTACAATAACGTGAAGAACATTATGTTTACTAGGCTCCACTCTTCACCAAGCACCCCCCTAAAACCTCTTACAGTCGCTGTCCATCAGCGTAGTTGGATGCTGTAGACTCCTTCTCCATGTCCCCACACACACAACCCATTACAGTTGCTCTCCATCAGCGTGTAGTAAGATGCTGTAGAATCTCTACTTGTCTTCTCTGTGTTGTACAGCCATGCCCATGACCCACAGAACCCACACATTATGCATGCTAAACCTTATGTCCCCTAACTTTCTCTCCGCCCTTATCCCTCCCTTCCCACCCAACCTACAAAGTCCCTCTCCCTTTAGTAACTGTTAGTCCACTCTCCGGTTCAGTGAGTCTACTGATGAATTTTTCCTTCAGTTTTTCTTTGTTGTTATACTCCACACAAGAGTGAAATTATTTGGTACTTGTGTTTCTCTGCCTGGCCTATTTCACTGAGCATACTACCGTCTAGCTCCATCCACGTCATAGCAAATGGAAGGATTTGTTTTCTTCTTATGGCTGCTTACTGCACTTTTTAAACTGGATTTCATTCTTCCTTTTGTTTGTAGTTTCTCTATGTGCTTTCACCATTGATCTCCTGGTTATGAGCAATAGTTTTTTGTTAATCAATATGTATTTTTATCTGTCTATCTGTCTGTCTATCTGTCCATCTATGTATCTATATATCTATCTTTATATCCTTCTATCTTTCTATCTATATAACTATCTATTTTAATATCATCTAACTATCTATCTATGTATGTATCTATCTATCTATCATCTATCATCTATCATCTCTCTATCTATCTATGAATCAATCATCTTTTTGTCTACCTATCTATCCTTATGTACAGAACAGTTGACAACATGGCCTACGTCTCTTCCCAACATTATAGTTCCAAAAATCTTGCAAGGTTACTAGGCGTAGTTAGAGCACTGATATCTCTGAGACACAGGTCGAGTCAGCGGTGTGTGCTTATAAAAAAAGTAAATGGTGGTGCAGGGACATGAACCCGTATCTCTGTCCTCTGTCCTCTTTTACCTCCTTCTCACTTGCTGAATGTATTTAGCCTCCTTCATTGCCTAAGGCCTCCCTGAAGACCACAAGTATCCTCCTCTGGGCCTGTTGTAGACCGAAAAGTATACTTGGTGCTTTTCTCACCACCATGTTTGAGGGACATCGGCGTGATCAATGCTGATAGGAGGAGGAACAAATAAAAAGGAACACCTATTTCTCCACAGGAGTAGTTGGGAACAAAGAGTGTGTTGTGGAATGACGTGTTTATTTGGGTGTCCAAACTTCCCTCTTTAGGTGGTTATTACTTCTTTAGATTCGTGAACATCATAAAATGCACTGATTTCAAAAGCCCAGACGCATATTATTGTAGCATTTCAGTTGTTGAGGTGAGAAAAAATGAGAAGGACGTTGCTGTACCACTAAATCTATGGCTGGGCACTGCTGAAACCAAACAAAAAGAATTCACCGTGGCTAGGTAGAGGTATTTTTTACTGACTGTCTCAGGGGACTCAAACAGAATCCATTTGTTTGTTTGTTTCTCTGTTTCACTTGTGTAGTATACCTGTCCCACCCTCTTCAGCTTGTAGTTTGTCTGTGTCCTTGGATCTCAAGTGAGTCTCCTGTAAGGGAGCACCTAGATTGTCTTGAGTGAAAGATAGCTTTGTTTAGCATGATGCTTTCCTATCTTCCTACCTACCTATCTCTTTATCTATCTGTGTAATCTATCTACCTGTCTTTCTGACTGTCGTTTATCTATCTATGATCTATCATCTATCTACTATCATCTGTGTATCTATCTAATTTATCTATCATCCATATGTATGTATATCTGTTCAATCTATGTATCAATCATCTGTCTATGTATCTGTTTTCTCACTTTTGTCAACGTTCTGTCACTAGGTGCACTTTGCTTCCTCTGTGTCCTTCTCAGTCTCAATTCCGTGTGTTTGTTTATCTGAGTTAGCTGTGTGTTTGTGTCTTGAGAGGAGTGTCCTTGGGTGGGAACTTCTGTGTAGGTAGCACTAGTCTGCTGGGTGTGGATGGTGTGGTTGGCCGGCTGGTCTTTTGAACTTGTGCGGGCCAGGGCACTCCAGATTCTCTGCCCCTGGGCCATTCCTGTTGTGGTGGCGGCATGAGCTGCGGGCATATGCAAGGCCCCATGCAGGGAGCACCGTGGCTGGCCTTCTGGTTCCGAGGTAGGTTCATGCCCAGTAGTATGTCTTTTTGCCTGTTCACCGATGTCACCTCGGCGGCCCTCCTTGTTGGCCCATCTCCAAAGAGCATGCGTGTAGTCATTGGTTAAGGGAACTGCCTTTTGGTGACACGCGTGGCTCTTGTGGGAAAGTGGCCCATGGGCTTGCTTAGGTGGCAGGCCAGCTAGCTTGTGGGGAAACTGCTCCCCACTGCTGTCAAGGTGGAGGTTGAGTTTCCATGCATTTAGGCATTTAGATGTGAGTGAGGTCTATTTGTAATGGAATAGTAGCGTTGAGAGCTATGTTTCCGTTCATATTTAAAGGGCACTGAGCATAAAGAGTTGGGTGATGGTGGCAGGAATTCTAGGAATGTTTATGTCCCCACACGTATTTATTTTCTGTTAAGGGAGGTGATTCTGAAGTAACTGTTTACTCACAGATGAAGGTGTTGCATAAGTTCATCCCACGTCATCCGTGGTGTGATGAAGTGGTGTAGTAGAATTAAAGCCTGTATACGTTGTCCTGATACATAGGGGACACACCAAAGGCGCTCTTTGCTGCTCTCCTATCCTGGCTTGTTACCATAACTAACTTGATGGTTCAGAGTGGTCCCAGCAATATTTCCAGAAATATCTTTCTAAAATTGCATAGAAACACTTGGCAAAGATATCCCCAGAGGCTAGTGGAAAATTTTATTCTTTCTGGTCAGTGTTGGCAAGATGTTTGCCCTATCCTGCATTCCTTTGTTTCTTTTGCATCTCCTGTGATTGTAGTCCAATAGGTGCAGTGGTGTACACACACACACGCACACGCACAGACACACACACACGGCTGAGAGTTAACGGAGACCCCAGTTAGCGGAAACTGCAGCCGACACTTTAAAAAAGAAACGTGCAAAAGTTGTGCTCCTGGTGTTCCCCCCATACGGAGCAGACTTCAAAGTGCGGAGGTGGTTGGACACAGATACCTGTGCAGACAGCTAAGCACATAAATCTATGCATATTCTCTCTCCATCCATCGTCTAAGTGCATCTCTGTTTACCTACATATCTATGTTTGTCTACTCAAGCTGATAACCAGAGTGTCATTGAGTGGGTGTTTCATCCATAGATACTGATTTCTCGCTATTCTGGAAGCAGAAGTCCTAGACCAAGGCAGTTCAGTTCCTGGTGATGTCCCTTCTTCCTACTTGCATATGTCCGCATCCCTGCTGTGTTCTCACAGGGTCGAGGGGAAAGCTCTGCCCTCTGTTCCTCTTAATAGCACTGATTGCATAATGGCAGCTCCACCCACACCTTCATGATATCTTCCAAACCCATTTACCTGCAAAGGCCCCACCTCCCAATACTATGACAGTGGGGGTTAGGGCTTCAACCCTGTCTCAATTCAAATATGAACTTGTGTGTGTGTATGTGTGTGTGTGTGTGTGTGGTGGCGGCGGGGGTTTAGAGGAGTGGAAGATGGTGAGGTGAGGGCTCAAAAATTCAGTTCATAACTGTATCTATCATCTGTCTGTCTAATCTAACCTCCCTATATCATCTATTCTATCTAGTCTATCATCTATCTATATATATCTTATTTATCTGTCATCTCTGTCAATCTATTCGTCTAATCTATGAATATCTATCATCTATCTAATACATCTATTTCTTTTTTTTTGTAGATATTTACTTTTTATTGAAGGGTAGTTGACACACAGTATTACATTACATTAGTTTCAGGTGTACAACATAGTGATTTAACATATATATCCATGATAATTCTAGGTACCAGCTATCACCATACCAAGTTATTACAAAATTTTGACTCTATTCCTTATGCTATATATTACATCCCGGTTACTTATTTATTTTAAAATTGCAAGTGTGTACATTTTCTTTGGTTTGTTTGTGAGGGCATCTCTCTTATTTATAGATCAAATGGTTGTTAACAACAGTAAAATTCTGTGTAGGGTAATCAATGCTCAATGCACAATCATTAATCCACCCCAAGCCTAATTTTCTTCAGTCTCCAATCTTCTGAGGCATAACAAACAAGTTCTTACATGGAGAACAAATTCTTACATAGTGAATAAGTTACATGGTGAACAGTACAAGGGCAGTCATCACCGAAACTTTCGGTTGTGCTCATGCATTATGATCTATAAACAGTCAGTTCATATATGAATACACATTTGATATTTACACTTGATTTATATGTGAATACCACATTTCTCTCTTTATTATTATTATTTGTAATAAAATGCTGAAGTGGTAGGTTGATGCAAGATTAAGGTAGAAAACATAGTTTAGTGTTGTAAGAGAGCAAATATAGATGAACAGGTGTGTGCCTGAAGACTATGTGTTAGTCAAAGCTAGACAAGGGCAATAAAACATCCACGTATGGAGAAGTTTTCTCTCAGAACAGGGGAGTGAGGTTCTAAGCCTCACCTCTGTTGATCTCCAATTTGTCACCTGATGACCCACTGCGACTGTGCCTGTCTAAGGTTGTTCCTCCCTTGAGGAATCTTACCCGTCTCTGGTAACCAGTCACCTTCTGGAGCCGTACAGGGAAATGTAAATTTGGTAAGTGAGAGAGAAGCCTTATTGTTTGAAATGGTTAGCTTCTTATTTCTTTGCATATTTATGCCCTGTAGCTTCTAAGATCAGCATTTGTCTTGAGGTATCTTTAAGACTTGGAAGAATTATGATACTAGGTAACATTGATATGAGGCATGAATTCTATTTAAGGGTTGTAATTAGGAAGGAAGAAGAAAAGCTATAGAAGTAGCAGGCGGAAGAAAACCTGGGAAGATTGATTATTTCCTGGACATATCTTCTTGTAGAGTAACTTCAGCATGTATAGGTTTTAAGCTGCTTCTTAAATTGTGCACACACATTAACATAATAGGAGGATAGTTACATAACCAAAGCATACCTGTAATTACAAGCCACCTCCAGTGAAACTAAGAAAACCAGTTAGTCACCTTAGGCATTTGTGAAAACTTATCTGTGATATGGCGGATATTGTCCAACTGAACTTGAACAGTCTGAGAGAAATCAGACAAATTAAAACAACCCATTCCTGGGGAATGTTCACATCCCTTATGTTCTTTTAACAGTAAATAGTCTGTCGTCGTAAGATTTTGGAGTACTACAATTTGCACTTCTAATTCCTGGTTGGGTTCCAACAGTATAGATCCAGTCAAATTTGTTGTTTTACTGTATGCACAGGCCTGCTTAGATATCTCCTTCTTCATTCCCATGGCAAATCCAGGAACTGGTGGGATGAGGGCATCTACAGCTGTAACATCGCGTTGATCTTTATTTGGGTTTTTTGATGATCATCTTCTGGTATGAGTCTTCCAGAGAGTGCTGATGTTGGAAGTTCTTTTTCATATCGTATCTTAGTTCATTTTCAGGTTAGACCAATTAGGCCTTGATCCTCTTTATAAACACAAACAGACATCTTGACTACACTTTTATATTCCCTTTATACACTTTTGTAGAACTCATTGGATGTTACCACACAGGAACTGCCTTTTTTTCTTTTTTTTTTGGTATCACTAATCTACACTTACATGACGAACACTTTGTTTACTATCGCTTACCCCTATACCAGGTCCCCCCTATATTCCCCTTTATAGTCACTGTCCATCAGCATAGCAAAATGTTATAGAATCACAACTTGCCTTCTCTGTGTTGTACAGTCCTCCCCTTTCTCCCACCACCCTATGGATGCTAATCTTAATACCCCCTTTTTCTACCCCCCTTATCCTCCCTACAAACCCATCCTCCACAGTCCCTTTCCCATTGGTACTTGTTAGACCATTCTTGAGTTCTGTGATTATGCTGCTGTTTTGTTCCTTCAGTTTTTCCTTTGTTATTATACTCCACAGATGAGTGAAATCAGTTGGTATTTCTCTTTCTCTGCTTGGCTTATTTCACTGAGCGTAATACTGTGCAGCTCCATCCATATTGCTCTCAATGGTAGGATTTGCCATTTTCTTATGGCTGAGTAGTATTCCATTGTATATATGTACCACATCTTCTTTATTCATTCATCTATCGATGGACATTTAGGTTGCTTCCAATTATTGGCTATTGTAAACAGTGCTGCGATAAACATAGGGGTGCATTGGTCTTTCTCCTACTTTATTGCTGCATTCTTAGTTTAAATTCCTTGGAGTGCAATCCCTGTGTCAAATGGTATGCCTGTTTTGAGCATTTTGATGTACCTCCATACTGCTTTCCACAATGGTTGAACTAATTTACATTCCCTCCAGCAGTGTAGGAGGGTTCCCCTTTCTCCACAGCCATGCCAACGTTTGTTGTTGTTTGTATTTTTTAATGGCAGCCATCCTTACTGGTGTGAGGTGATACCTCACTGTAGTTTTAATATGCATTTCTCTGATAATTAGTGATGTGGAGCATCTTTCCATGTGTCTGTTGGCCAACTGTGTTTCTTTTTGAGAACCGTCTGTTCGGTTCCTCTGCCCATTTTTTAATTCGATTATTTTTTTTTTGTTTGTTGAGGTGTGTGAGCTCTTTATATATTCTTTACATCAAGCCTTTACTGCATGTGTCATTTTCAAATATATTCTCCGATACTGTAGGGTTCCTTTTTGTTCTACTGATGATGTCTTTTGCCGTTCAGAAGTTTTCAGCTTAATATAGTCCCACTTGTTCATTTTTGCTGTTCTTTCCTTACGCGGGGATATATGTTGAAGAAGAGGTCACTCATGTTTATGTCTAAGAGGTTTTTGCCTCTGTTTTCTTCCAAGAGTTTAATGGTTTCATGACTTACATTCAGGTCTTTGATCCATTTTGAGTTTACTTTTGTATATGGGGTTAGACAATGGTCCAGTTTCATTCTCCTACATGTAGCTGTCCTGTTTTGCCAGCACCATCTGTTGAAGAGACTGTCATTTCACTATTGTATGTCCATGGCTTCTTTATCAAATATTAATTGACCATATATATTTGGGTTAATGTCTGGAGTCTTTAGTCTGTTCCACTGGTCTGTGGCTCTGTTCTTGTGACAGTACCAAATTATCTTGATTACTATGGCTTTATAATAGAGCTTGAAGTTGTGGAGTGAGAACCCCCCTACTTTATTCTTCTTTCTCAGGATTGCTTTGACTATTCGGGGTCTTTGGTGTTTCCATATGAATTTTTGAATTATTTGTTCCAGTTCATTGAAGAATGTTGCTGGTAGTTTCATAGGGATTGCATCAAATCTGTATATTGCTTTGGGAAGGATGGCCATTTTGATGATATTAATTCTTCCTAGCCTCGAGCATGGGGTGAGTTTCCATTTGTTAGTGTCCCCTTTAATTTCTCTTAAGACTGACTTGTATTCTTCAGAGTATATGTCTTCCACTTCTTTGGTTAGGTTTAGTCCGAGGTATTTTATTTTTTTTTGATGCAATTGTGAAAGGAGTTGTTTTAATGATTTCTCTTTCTGTTGGTTCATTGTTAGTGTATAGGAAATCCACAGATTTCTGTGTGTTGATTTTGTATCCTGCAAATTTGCTGTATTCTGATATCATTTCTAGTAGTTTTTGGTTGAAGTCTTTAGGGTTTTTTATGTACAGTGTCATGTCATTGGTAAATAGTAACAGTTTAACTTATTCTTTACCAATCTGGATTCCTTGTATTTTTTTGTTTTGTCTGATTGCCATGACTAGGACCTCCAGTACTATGTTAAAAAACAGTGGGGAGAGTGGGCATCCCTGTCTAGTTCCCGATCTCAGAGGAAATGCTTTCATCTTCTCACTGTTCAATATAATGTTGGCTGTGGGTTTATCATAGATGGCCTTTATTGTGTTGAGGTACTTGCCGTCTATTCTCATTTTGCTGAGAGTTTTTATCATGAATGGATGTTGAACTTTGTCAAATGCTCTTTCAGTATCTACGGAGATGATCATGTGGTTTCTGTCTTTCTTTTTATTGATGTGTTGGATGATGTTGATGGACTTTCGAATGTTGTACCATCCTTGTATCACTGGGATGAATTCCACTTGGTCATGGTGTATGATCCTTTTGATATATTTTTGAATTCCGTTTGTTAATATTTTTTTGAGTATTTTTGCATCTACTTTCATCAGGGATATTGGTCTGTAGTTTTCTTTTTTGCTGGTTTCTTTACCTTGGTTTGCTATAAGGGTGATGTTAGCTTCATAGAATGAGTTTGGGAGTATCCCCTCCTCTTCTATTTTTTGGAAAATTTTAAGGAGAATGGGTATTATGTCTTCCCTGTATGTCTAGTAAAATTCAGAGGTAAATCCATCTGGCCCAGGGTTTTTGTTCTTTGGTAGATTTTGATTACTGCTTCAATTTCATTGCTGGTAATTGGTCTGTTTAGATTTTCTGTTTCTTTCTGGGTCAGTCTTGGAAGTTTGTATTTTTCTTGGAGGTTATCCATTTCTCCTTGGTTTCCCAGCTTGTTAGCATATAGGTTTTCATAGTACTCTCTAATAATTCTTTGCATTTCAGTGGGTTCCCTCATGATTTTTCCTTTCTCTTTTCTGATACTGTTGATTTGGTTGACTCTCTTTTCATCTTAATAAGTCTGGCTAGAGGCTTATCTATTTTGTTTATTTTCTCAAAGAATCATCTCTTGGTTTCATTGATTTTTGCTATTGTTTTATTCTTCTCAGTTTTATTTATTTCTTCTCTGATCTTTATTATGTCCCTCCTTCTGCTGACCTTACGCCTCATTTGTTTTTCTTTTCCTATTTCAATAATTGAGATATTAGACCATTCATTTGGGTTTGTTCTTCCTTTTCTAAATATGCCTGGATTGCTATATACTTTCCTCTTAAGACTGCTTTTGCTGTGTCCCACAGAAGTTGTGACTTAGTGTTGTTGTTCTCATTTGTTTCCTTATATTGCTGGATCTCCATTTTCATTTGGTCACTCATCCATTGATTATTTAGGAGCGTGTTGTTTAGCATCCATGTGTTTGTGAGCCTTTTTGCTTTATTTCTCGTTCTATGCCTTTGTGGTCTGAAAAGTTGGTTGGTAAGATTTCAATCTTTTGGAATATACTGTGGCTCTTTTTGTGGCGTAGTATGTGGTCTATTCTGGAGAATGTTCCATGTGCACTTGAGAAGAATGTGCATCCTGTTGTTTTCATATGTAGTCTTCTGTAGAAGTCTATTAGGTCCATCTGTTCTAATGTGTTGTTCAGTGCCTCTGTGTCCTTACTTATTTTCGGTCTGGTGGATCTGTCCTTTGTAGTGAGTGGTGCGTTGAACTCTCCTAGAATGAATGCATTGCATTCTATTTCCTCCTTTAGTTCTGTTTATATTTGTTTCAGGTATGTTGGTGCTCCTGTATTGGGTCCATATATATTTATAATGGTTATGTCCTCTTGATGGGCTGAGTCCTTTATCATTATGTAATGTCCTTCTTTGTCTTTTGTTACTTTCTTTATTTTGAAGTCTGTTTTGTCTGATACCAGAATTGCAACACCTTTCTTCTCTCTGTTGTTTGCATGAAATATCTTTTTCCATCCCTTGACTTTAAGTCTGTGCAGGTCTTTGGGTTTGAGGTGAGTCTCTTGTAAGCACCATGTGGATGGATCTTGCTTTTTTATCCATTCTATTACTCTGTGTCTCTTGATTGGTGCATTCAGTCCATTTACATTTAGGGTGATTATTGAAAGGTATGAATTTATTGCATTGCAGGCTTTAAGTTTGTGGTTACCAAAGGTTTAGGGTTAGCTTCTTTACTATCTTACTGTCTG
This sequence comes from Manis pentadactyla, assembly GCF_030020395.1. Lineage (NCBI taxonomy): Eukaryota > Metazoa > Chordata > Mammalia > Pholidota > Manidae > Manis > Manis pentadactyla. Next base: position 73,581 of record NW_026644674.1, read on the forward strand.
ACTTAACTGACTTGTGGAGCTATTATAAAAGCGGTCTGATGATTCTTTATTTCTCTCCCTTCTTATTCATCCTCCTCCCTTTTTCATATGTTGGGTGTTTTTTTCTGTGCTCTTTTTAAGAGTGCTCCCATGTAGAGCAGACCCTGTAGGATGCCCTGAGGAGGTGGTTTGTGGGAGGCAAATTCCATCAACTTTTGCTTGTCTGGGAATTGTTTAATCCCTCCTTCATATTTAAATGATATTCGTGCTGGATACAGTAGTCTTGGTTCAAGGCCCTTCTGTTTCATTTCATTAAGTATATCATGCCATTCTCTTCTATCCTGTAGGGTTTCTGTTGAGAAGTCTGATGATAGTCTGATGGGTTTTCCTTTGTAGGTAACCTTTTTTTCCTCTCTGGATGCCTTTAATTCTTTGTCCTTGTCTTTGATATTTGCCATTTTAATTATTATGTGTCTTGCTGTTGCCCGCCTTGGATCCCTTGTCATGGAAGTTCTGTGTACCTCTGTGGTCTGAGAAGCCATTTGTCTGTCTGTCAATCTATCCTAACTTCATATCTATCTATTTATCTATCTATCTCTCAATTTTCCTATCATCTATCTATGATGTCTATCATCTATCAATCTATGTACCTATCTATTTATAATCTATCTCTCTATGAATCAATCATCTTTTTGTCTGCCCATCTATCCTTATGTACAGAACAGTTGACAACATAGCCAATGTCTCTTCCCTACATTATGCTTCCAGAAATCTTGCAAGGTAACTAGGTCATAGCTGGAACACCGGGTTCACCGATACACTTTGAGGTAGAGTTAGCCACGTGTGCTTACAAAACCAGTAAATGGAGGTGAAAGGACTTGAAACCGTATCTCTGTCCTCTGTCCTCTTATACTTCCTGCTCGCTTGGTGACTTTATTTAGCCACATTCTGTGAGAAAGTGATCCCTGAAGACCACAAGTATCCTTCCTCTGGGCCTGTTGTCGACAGAAAAGTGTACTTGGTTCTTTGCACACCGCCATGTTTGAGGGACATCGGCATGATCACTGCTGATAGGTGGAGGGACAAATATAAAGGAACACCTATTTCTGGACAGGAGCAGTTTTGAACAAAGAGTGTGTTGTGGAGTGTCGTGTTTATTTGAGTGTCCAAACTTCCCTCTTTATGTGGTTATTACTTCTTTATATTCATGAACGTCTAAAACCCACTGATTTCAAAGTCCCAGATGCATATTATTACAGCAATTCAGTTGTTGAGGTGAGAGAAACTGAGAAGGAAGGTGCGGCACCACAAAATCTATGGCTGGGCACTGCTGAAAACAAACAAAAAGAGTTCACGGTGGCCAGATCGGGCTCTTTTCTCGTGACTGTCTCTGGGGACTCAAACAGAATCCATTGGTTTGTTTGTTTCTCTGTTTCACTTGTGTAGGGTACCTGTCCCAGCCGCTTCGGCTAGTAGATTGTCTGTGTATTTGGATATCAAGTGAGTCTCCTGTAAGGGAGCACATAGTTGGTCTTGAGTTTTCATTCCTTCTTCTAACCCTGTGTCTTTTGATTGGAGCTCTCAAAGCCTTTAATTTTTTTCGGATAATTGAGAGGTGCTCTATTACTTCACATTGAAACTTTTTTTTGTTATCATTATGTTTACTAGACAACCCCCTCCAACAATTATTCCCAAAAAACCCTATTACAGTCGCAGTCCTTCAGCATGGTTGGATGCCTCAGACCCATTCACGATGTAACCCCCACACACGCCGTTCCAGTCGCTGTTCATCAGCGTGTAGTAGTTGAATGCTGTAGACTCACTACTTGTTTTCTCAGTGTTGTACACTCCTCCCCACGACCGCAAACCCCACACATTATAGATCCTCATCCTAATGCCCACTTCCTTTTTCCCCGCCCTTATCCTTCCCTTCCCCCCCACCATACCCAGTTCCTTTTCCTTTTTTAAATGTTAGTCCACTCTCGGGTTCTGTGAGTCTGCTGCTGTTTTTTTCCAACAGCTTTTCTTTGTTGTTATACTCCACACATGAGTGAAATCGTTTGGTACTTTTCTTTCTCTGACTGGCTTTTTTCACTTAGTATAATACCATCAAGCTCCATCCATGTCATTGCAAATGTTAGGATTATTTTCTTCTTATGGCTGCTTACTGAACTTTTTAAACTGGATTTCATTATTCTTCTTTGTATGTAGTTTCGCTATGTGCTTCCACCATTACTCTCCTAGTTTATGAGCAATAGCTTTTATTGATTGATATGTACCTATATCTATCTCTCGATATCTCTCTCAATCTATCTGTCATCTATGTGTCTTCTATTATCTTTCTATCTATCTATCAATCAATCATCTTTTTGTCTGCCCTTCTGTCCTTATGTACAGAACAGTTAACAACATAGCCTCTGTCACTTCCCTACTTTATGATTCAAAAAATCTTGCAAGGTAACTAGGAAGTAGGGAGAGCACTGGGTTCACCAAGACACTTGCAGGTCGAGTCGGTCACGTGTGCCTACAAAACCAGGAAACGCTGGTGCAGGGACTTGTACCCATATCTCTGCCTCTGTCCTCTTTTACCTCCTTCTCGCTTGCTGACTGTATTTAGAAACATTCATTTACTAAGTGCTCCCGTAAGACCACAAGAATCCTCCCTCTGGGCCTGTTATAGACAGAAAAGTAAAATTGGTTCTTTGCTCACCACCATGTTTGAGGGACATCTGCATGATAACCGCTGATGGGAGGAGGAACCAGTAAGAAGGAAGAAAAATTTCTAGACAGGAGTAATTATGAGCAAAGAGCGTATTGTGGAGTGACGTGTTTATTTGAGTGTCCAAACTAACTCTTTATGTTGTTATTAGTTCTTTTCATTCGTGAACATCATAAAACGCACTGATTTCAAAAGCCCAGACCCATATTTTTATAGCAATTCGGTTACTCAGGTGAGAGAAAATGAGAAGGACGTTGCTGTACCACTAAATCTACGGCTGGGCACTGCCGAAACCAAACAAAAAGTGTTCACGGTGGCGAGATAGGGCTATTTTCAACTGACTGTTTCTGGGGACTCAAACAGAATCCATTTGTTTGTTTGTTTGCTTCCCAGTTTCACTTTTGTAGGGTACCTGCCCCGCCCCTTCGGCTTGTAGTTTGTCTGTGTCCTTCTATCTCAAGTGAGTCTCCAGTAAGGGAGCACGTAGGTGGTCTTGAGATTTCATCCCTTATTCTAACCCTGTGTCTTTTGATTGGAGCACTCAAAGCCTGTCCTTTTATTCTGATAATTGAGAACTGTGCTCTAACTGCACTTTGAAATTTTTTTTTATCATTAATATACAATCACATGAGGAACATTATGCTTTCGAGGCTACCCCCTTCACCAAATCCCCCCCAAAACACCATTACAGTCGCAGTCCATCAGCATGGTTGGATGCTGTAGACCCCTTCACCATGTCCCTATCAAACACCGCGTTACAGATGCTGTCCATCCGCGTGAAGTAAGATGCTGTAGAATCACTACTTCTCTTCTCTGTGTTGTACTGCCCTCCCCATGCTCCCCCAACCCCACACATTAAACGTGCTATTGCTTATTCCCCCTTTCTTTCTCCGCCCCCTTAAACTCCCTTCCCACAAACGATGCCCACCCCCTTACCCTTTGGTATCTCTTTGTCCACTCTCGGGTTCTGTGAGTCTGCTGCTGTTTTTTTCCTACAGTTTTTATTTGTTGATATACTCCACACATGAGTGAAATCATTTGGTACTTGTCTTTCTCTGCCTGGCCTATTTCACTGGGCATAATACCGTCTAGTTCCATCCACGTTGTTCCAAAAGGTAGGATTTGTTTTCTTCTTAAGCCTGCTTAGTGCACATTTTAAACCGGATTTCTGTCTTCTCTTTGGCCTGTATATTCGCTAAGTGCTTTCACCATTGCTCTCCTCTTTATGAGCAATAGCTTTGTGTTAATCGATATGTATCTGTATCTATCTTTCTATCTGACTATCTATCTATCTGTCTATCTATCTATGAATCTATCTGTCTATCTATCTATCTATCAATCAACCAAACATATTTTGTTTTTCCCATCTGTCCTTGTGTGCAGAACAGTTAAAAACATAGAGTATGCCACTGGCCTACATTATGCTTCCAAAAATCTTGCAAGGTAACTAGGCAGTAGGGAGAGCACTGGGTTCACCGAGACACTTGCAGGTCGAATCATCCGTGTATACCTACAAAACCACGAAATGGTGGTGCAGGGACTTGAACGCGTGTCTCTCTACTCTGTCCTCTTTTATATCCTTCTCACTTGCTGTCTATATTTAGACACATTTATTGACTAAGGGCTTCCAGAAGACCACAAGAATCCTTCCTCTGGACCTGTTGTAGACAGGGATGTAAACTTGGTGCTTTGCTCACCACTATGTTTCTTGGACATCGGCGTGATCACCGCTGAAAGGAGGGTGGGACAAATGAAAAGGAACACCAATTTCTAGACATGAGCAGTTGGGAGCAAAGAGTGTGTTGTGGAGTGACGTGTTTATTTGAGTGTCCAAACTTCCCTCTTTATCTGGTTATTACTTCTTTACATTCGTGAACATCTTAAAACCTACTGATTTTAAAGGCTCACTCGTATATTATTACAGCAATTCAGTTTTTGAGGTGAGAGAAAATGAGAAGGACGCTGCTGCACCGCTAAATCTATGGCTGGGCTCTGCTGAAACCAACCAAAAAGTATTCACGGTGACCAGATAGGGCTATTTTCTACTGACTGTCTGTGGGTACTCAAGCAGAATCCATTTGTTTGATTGTTTGTTTTTCAGTTTCACTTGTGTAGGGTTCCTGTCCACACCCGTTTGGATTGTAGTTTGTCTGTGTCCTTGGATCTCAAGTGAGTCTCCTGTAAGGGAGCCCCCAAGTGGTCTTGAGATTTCTTCCCTTCTTTTAACCCTTTGTCTTTTGTTTGTAGCACTCAAAGCCTGTCCTTTTATTCTTATGGTTCAGAGCTTTGCCCTTATTGCCCATTAAAAATTATTTTGTTACCATTAATCTACAATCACGTAAAGAACATTATGTTTACTAGGCTCCCCACTTCAACAAGTCCCCCAGAACAACCTCTTACAGTTGCTGTCCATCAGCGTAGTTGGATGCTTTAGACCATGTCACCATGACCCCGACGACACCTCATTACAGTTGCTGTCCATCAGCACGTAGTAAGATGCTGCAGAATCTCTACTTGCCTTCTCTGTGTTGTAGAGTCGTCTACATGACACCCGACCCCACGCATTATGCATGCTAATACTAATGCCCCCTTTCTTTCTCCCCGCACTTATCCATCCCTTCCCACCCACAGTGCCCAGTACCTTTCCCTTTTGTAACTGTTAGACCACTCTCGGGTTCTGTGAGTCTGCTGCTGTTTTTTTCCTTCAGTTTTACTTTGTTGTTTTACACCACACATGAGTGAAATCACTTTTTACTTGTCTTTCTCCGCCTGGCCTATTTCACTGAGCATACTACTGACTAGCGAAATCTACGTCATTGCAAATCGTATAATTTATTTCCTTCTTACGGCTGCTTACTTCACTTTTTAAACAGGATTTCATTCTTCCTTTTTGTTTGTAGTTTCGCTATGTACTTTCACCATTGATCTCCTGGTTATGAGCAATAGCTATCTGTTAATCGATATGTATCTTTATTTATCTATCTGTCTGTCTGTCTGTCAATCTATCCTAACTTCATATCTATCTCTTTATCTATCTATCTCTCTATTTTCCTATCATCTATCTATGATGTCTATCATCTATCAATCTATGTACCTATCCATTTATAATCTATCTATCTATGAATCAATCATCTTTTTGTCTGCCCATCTATCCTTATGTACAGAACAGTTGACAACATAGCCTATGTCACTTCCCTACATTATGCTTCCAAAAATCTTGCAATGTAACTAGGCCATAGCTGGAACACAGGGTTCACCGAGACACTTGCAGGTCGATTCAGACGCGTGTGCTTACAAAACCAGTAAATTGTGCTGCAGGGACTTATACCCGTATATCTGTCCTCTGTCCTCTGTCCTCTTTAACCTCCTTCTCGCTTGCTGACTCTATTTAGCCACATTCACTGAATAAGTGCTCCCTGAAGACCACAAGTATCCTTCCTCAGGGCCTGTTGTTGACAGAAAAGTGTACTTGGTTATTTGCACACCACCATATTTGAGGGACATCGGCGTGATAACCCACTGATAGGAGGATGGACTAATAAAAAGGAACACCTGTTTCTACACAGGAGCAGTTGTGAACAAAGAGTGTGTTGTGGAGTGTCGTGTTTATTAGTGTCCAAACTTCCCTCTTTATGTGGTTATTACTTCTTTACATTCATGAACGTCATAAAACCCACTGATTTCAAAGGCCCAGATGCATATTATTACAGCAATTCAGTTGTTGAGGTGAGAGAATATGAGAAGGAAGGTGCGGCACCACTAAATCTATGGCTGGGCACTGCTGAAAACAAACAAAAAGAGTTCACGGTGGCCATATAGGGCTCTTTTCTAGTGACTGTCTCTGGGGACTCAAACAGAATCCATTGGTTTGTTTGTTTCTCTGCTTCACTTGTGTAGGGTACCTGTCCCCGCCCCTTCGGCTAGTAGATTGTCTGTGTATTTGGATCTCAAGTGAGTCTCCTGTAAGGGAGCGCATGAGCACATAGTTGGTCTTGAGTTTTCATTCCTTCTTCTAACCCTGTGTCTTTTGATTGGAGCTCTCAAAGTCTGTCCTTTTATTCTGATAATTGAGAGGTGCTCTATTACTTCACATTGAAATTGTTTTTTGTTATCATTATGTTTACTAGGCAACCCCCTACAACAATTACCCACAAAAAACCCTATTACAGTCGCAGTCCTTCAGCATGGTTGGATGCCTAAGACCCCTTCACGATGTAACCCCCACACACGCCGTTACAGTCGCTGTTCATCAGCGTGTCGTAGTTGAATGCTGTAGACTCACTACTTGTTTTCTCAGTGTTGTACACTCCTCCCCAAGACCGCAAACCCCACACATTATACATGCTCATCCTAATGCCCCCTTCCTTTTTCCCCGCCCTTATCCCTCCCTTCTCCCCCACCATGCCCAGTCTCTTTCCCTTTTTTAAATGTTAGTCCACTCTCGGGTTCTGTGAGTCTGCTGCTGTTTTTTTCCAACAGCTTTTCTTTGTTGTTATACTCCACACATGAGTGAAATCATTTGTTACTTTTCTTTCTCTGACTGGCTTTTCTCACTTATTATAATACCATCAAGCTCCATCCACGTCATTGCAAATATTAGGATTATTTTCTTCTTAAGGCTGCTTACTGAGCATTTTAAGCTGGATTTCATTCTTCTTCTTTGTATGTAGTTTTGCTATGTGCTTCCACCATTACTCTCCTGGTTTATGAGCAATAGCTTTTATTGATTGATATGTACCTATATCTATCTCTCGATATCTCTCTCAATCTATCTGTCATCTATTTGTCTTCTATTATCTTTCTATCTATCTATCAATCAATCATCTTTTTTTCTGCCCTTCTGTCCTTATGTACAGAACAGTTATCAACATAGCCTCTGTCACTTCCCTACTTTATGATTCAAAAAATCTTGCAAGGTAACTAGGAAGTAGGGAGAGCACTGGGTTCACCAAGACACTTGCAGGTCGAGTCGGTCACGTGTGCCTACAAAACCAGGAAACGCTGGTGCAGGGACTTGTACCCATATCTCTGCCTCTGTCCTCTTTTACCTCCTTCTCGCTTGCTGACTGTATTTAGAAAAATTCATTTACTAAGTGCTCCCGGAAGGCCACAAGAATCCTTCCTCTGGGCCTGTTATAGACAGAAAAGTAAACTTGGTTCTTTGCTCACCACCATGTTTGAGGGACATCTGCATGATAACCGCTGATGGGAGGAGGAACCAGTAAGAAGGAAGAAAAATTTCTAGACAGGAGTAATTGGGAGCAAAGAGTGTGTTGTGGAGTGACGTGTTTATTTGAGTGTCCAAACTACTCTCTTTACGTTGTTATTAGTTCTTTTCATTCGTGAACATCATAAAACGCACTGATTTCAAAAGCCCAGACCCATATTTTTATAGCAATTCGGTTGCTCAGGTGAGAAAAAATGAGAAGGACGTTGCTGTACCTCTAAATCTACGGCTGGGCACTGCCGAAATCAAACAAAAAGTGTTCACGGTGGCGAGATAGGGCTATTTTCAACTGACTGTTTCTGGGGACTCAAACCGAATCCATTTGTTTGTTTGTTTGCTTCCCAGTTTCACTTTTGTAGGGTACCTGCCCCGCCCCTTTGGCTTGTAGTTTGTCTGTGTCCTTGGATCTCAAGTGAGTCTCCAGTAAGGGAGCACGTAGGTGGTCTTGAGATTTCATCCCTTCTTCTAACCCTGTGTCTTTTAATTGGAGCACTCAAAGCCTGTCCTTTTATTCTGATAATTGAGAGCTGTGCTCTTACTGCACTTTGAAATTTTTTTTTATCATTAATATACAATCACATGAGGAACATTATGCTTACTAGGCTACCCCGTTCACCAAATCCCCACCAAAACACCGTTAGAGTCGCAGTCCATCAGCATGGTTGGATGCTGTAGACCCATTCACCATGTCCCTATCAAACACCGGGTTACAGACGCTGTCCATCAGCGTGAAGTAAGATGCTGTAGAATCACTACTTCTCTTCTCTGTGTTGTACTGCCCTCCCCATGCTCCCCCCACCCCACACATTAAACGTACTATTGCTTATTCCCCCTTTCTTTTTCCCCCCATTATAACTCCCTTCCCACAAACGCTGCCCACTCCCTTTCCCTTTGGTATCTCTTTGTCCACTCTCGGGTTCTGTGAGTCTGCTGCTGTATTTTTCCTTCAGTTTTTATTTGTTGATATACTCCACACATGAGTGAAATCATTTTGTACTTGCCTTTCTCTTATTGGCCTATTTCACTGGGCATAATACCGTCTAGTTCCATCCACGTTGTTCCAAATGGTAGGATTTGTTTTCTTCTTAAGCCTGCTTAGTGCACATTTTAAACCGGATTTCTGTCTTCTCTTTGGCCTGTGTATTCGCTAAGTGCTTTCACCATTGCTCTCCTGGTTATGAGCAATAGCTTTGTGTTAATCGGTATGTATCTATACCTATCTTTCTACCTGTCTATCTATCTATCTATCTATCTATCTATCTATCTATCTATCTATCTATCTATCTATCTATCATCTATCTATCTATCTATCTATCTATCTATCTATCTATCTATCTATCTATCTATCTATCTAATCTATCTTTCTATCTATGAATCTATCTGTCTATCTATCTATCTATCAATCAAATAAGCATATTTTGTATTTCCCATCTGTCCTTGTGTGCAGAACAGTTAAAAACATAGAGTATGCCACTGGCCTACATTATGCTTCCAAAAATCTTGCAAAGGAAGTAGGCAGTAGGGAAAGTACTGGATTCACCGAGACACTTGCAGGTCGAATCATCCGTGTGTACCTACAAAACCAGGAAATGGTGGTGCAGGGACTTGAACGCGTGTCTCTCAGCTCTGTCCTCTTTTATATCCTTCTCACTTGCTGGCTGTATTTAGACACATTTATTGACTAAGTGCTTCCGGAAGACCTCAAGAATCCTTCCTCTGGACCTGTTGTAGACAGGGAAGTAAACTTGGTGCTTTGCTCACCACTATGTTTCTTGGACATCGGCGTGATCACCGCTGAAAGGAGGGTGGGACAAATGAAAAGGAACACCAGTTTCTAGACATGAGCAGTTGGGAGCAAAGAGTGTGTTGTGGAGTGACGTGTTTATTTGAGTGTCCAAACTTCCCTCTTTATCTGGCTATTACTTCTTTACATTCGTGAACATCTTAAAACCCACTGATTTTAAAGGCTCACTCACACATTATTACAGCAATTCAGTTGTTGAGGTGAGGGTAAATGAGAAGTACGCTGCTGCACCACTAAATCTATGGCTGGGCTCTGCTGAAACCAAACAAAAAGTATTCACGGTGACCAGATAGGGCTATTTTCTACTGACTGTCTGTGGGTACTCAAGCAGAATCCATTTGTTTGATTGTTTGTTTTTCAGTTTCAATTGTGTAGGGTTCCTGTCCCCACCCGTTTGGATTGTAGTTTGTCTGTGTCCTTGGATCTCAAGTGAGTCTCCTGTTAGGGAGCCCCTAGGTGGCCTTGAGATTTCATCCCTTCTTTTAACCCTGTGCCTTTTGTTTGTAGCACTCAAAGCCTGTCCTTTTATTCTTATGGTTCAGAGCTTTGCCCTTATTGCCCATTAAAAATTATTTTGTTACCATTAATCTACAATCACGTAAAGAAAATTATGTTTACTAGGCTCCCCACTTCAACAAGTCCCACACAACAACCTCTTACAGTTGCTGTCCATCAGCGTAGTTGGATGCTTTAGACCATGTCACCATGACCCCCACGACACCTCATTACAGTCGCTGTCCATCAGCACGTAGTAAGATGCTGCAGAATCTCTACTTGCCTTCTCTGTGTTGTAGAGCCGTCTACATGCCACCTGACCACACGCATTATGCATGCTAATCCTAATGCCCCCTTTCTTTCTCCCCGCCCTTATCCCTCCCTTCCCACCCATCCTGCCCAGTCCCTTTCCCTTTGGTAACTGTTAGACCACTCTCGGGTTCTGTGAGTCTGCTACTTTTTTTTTCTTCAGTTTTACTTTGTTGTTTTACTCCACACATGTGTGAAATCACTTTTTACTTGTCTTTCTCCGCCTGGCCTATTTCACTGAGCATACTACTGTCTAGCGAAATCCACGTCTTTGCAAATCGTATAATTTGTTTCCTTCTTACGGCTGCTTACTTCACTTTTTAAACAGGATTTCATTCTTCCTTTTTGTTTGTAGTTTCGCTATGTACTTTCACCATTGATCTCCTGGTTATGAGCAATAGCTATCTGTTAATCGATATGTATCTTTATTTATCTATCTGTCTGTCTGTCTGTCAATCTATTTTAACTTCACATCTATCTATTTATCTATCTATCTCTCTATTTTCCTATCATCTATCTATGATGTCTATCATCTATCAATCTATGTACCTATCCATTTATAATCTATCTATCTATGAATCAATCATCTTTTTGTCTGCCCATCTATCCTTATGTACAGAACAGTTGACAACATAGCCTATGTCACTTCCCTACATTATGCTTCCAAAAATCTTGCAATGTAACTAGGCCATAGCTGGAACACAGGGTTCACCGAGACACTTGCAGGTCGATTCAGCCGCGTGTGCTTACAAAACCAGTAAATTGTGCTGCAGGGACTTATACCCGTATATCTGTCCTCTGTCCTCTTTAAACTCCTTCTCGCTTGCTGACTCTATTTAGCCACATTCACTGAATAAGTGCTCCCTGAAGACCACAAGTATCCTTCCTCAGGGCCTGTTGTTGACAGAAAAGTGTACTTGGTTATTTGCACACCACCATGTTTGAGGGACATTGGCGTGATCACCCACTGATAGGAGGATGGACTAATAAAAAGGAACACCTGTTTCTAGACAGGAGCAGTTGGGAACAAAGAGTGTGTTGTGGAGTGTCGTGTTTATTTGAGTGTCCAAACTTCCCTCTTTATGTGGTTATTACTTCTTTACATTCATGAACGTCATAAAACCCACTGATTTCAAACTCCCAGATGCATATTATTACAGCAATTCAATTGTTGAGGTGAGAGAATATGAGAAGGAAGGTGCAGCACCACTAAATCTATGGCTTTGCACTGCTGAAAACAGACAAAAAGAGTTCTCGGTGGCCAGATCGGGCTCTTTTCTCTTGACTGTCTCTGGGGACTCAAACAGAATCCATTGGTTTGTTTGTTTCTCTGCTTCACTTGTGTAGGGTACCTGTCCCCGTCCCTTCGGCTAGTAGATTGTCTGTGTATTTGGATCTCAAGTGAGTCTCCTATAAGGGAGCGCATGAGCACATAGTTGGTCTTGAGTTTTCATTCCTTCTTCTAACCCTGTGTCTTTTGATTGGAGCTCTCTAAGCCTGTCCTTTTATTCTGATAATTGAGAGGTGCTCTATTACTTCACATTGAAATGGTTTTTTGTTATCATTATGTTTACTAGGCAACCCCCTCCAACAATTACCCACAATAAACCCTATTACAGTCGCAGTCCTTCAGCATGGTTGGATGCCTAAGACCCCTTCACGATGTAACCCCCACACACGCCGTTACAGTCGCTGTTCATCAGCGTGTCGTAGTTGAATGCTGTAGACTCACTACTTGTTTTCTCAGTGTTGTACACTCCTCCCCAAGACCGCAAACCCCACACATTATACATGCTCATCCTAATGCCCCCTTCCTTTTTCCCCGCCCTTATCCCTCCCTTCTCCCCCACCATGCCCAGTCTCTTTCCCTTTTTTAAATGTTAGTCCACTCTCGGGTTCTGTGAGTCTGCTGCTGTTTTTTTCCAACAGCTTTTCTTTGTTGTTATACTCCACACATGAGTGAAATCATTTGTTACTTTTCTTTCTCTGACTGGCTTTTTTCACTTAGTATAATACCATCAAGCTCCATCCACGTCATTGCAAATATTAGGATTATTTTCTTCTTATGGCTGCTTACTGAACTTTTTAAACTGGATTTCATTATTCTTCTTTGTATGTAGTTTCGCTATGTGCTTCCACCATTACTCTCCTGGTTTATGAGCAATAGCTTTTATTGATTGATATGTACCTATATCTATCTCTCGATATCTCTCTCAATCTATCTGTCATCTATGTGTCTTCTATTATCTTTCTATCTATCTATCAATCAATCATCTTTTTGTCTGCCCTTCTGTCCTTATGTACAGAACAGTTAACAACATAGCCTCTGTCACTTCCCTACTTTATGATTCAAAAAATCTTGCAAGGTAACTAGGACGTAGGGAGAGCACTGGGTTCACCAAGACACTTGCAGGTCGAGTCAGTCACGTGTGCCTACAAAACCAGGAAACGCTGGTGCAGGGTCTTGTACCCGTATCTCTGTCCTCTGTCCTCTTTTACCTCCTTCTCGCTTGCTGACTGTATTTAGCCACATTCATTTACTAAGTGCTCCCGGAAGACCACAAGAATCCTTCCTCTGGGCCTGTTATAGACAGAAAAGTAAACTTGGTTCTTTGCTCACCACCATGTTTGAGGGACATCTGCATGATAACCGCTGATGGGAGGAGGAACCAGTAAGAAGGAAGAAAAATTTCTAGACAGGAGTAATTGGGAGCAAAGACTGTGTTGTGGAGTGACGTGTTTATTTGAGTGTCCAAACTACTCTCTTTACGTTGTTATTAGTTCTTTTCATTCGTGCACATCATAAAACGCACTGATTTCAAAAGCCCAGACCCATATTTTTATAGCAATTCGGTTGCTCAGGTGAGAGAAAATGAGAAGGACGTTGCTGTACCACTAAATCTATGGCTGGGCACTGCCGAAACCAAACAAAAAGTGTTCACGGTGGCGAGATAGGGCTATTTTCAACTGACTGTTTCTGGGGACTCAAACCGAATCCATTTGTTTGTTTGTTTGCTTCCCAGTTTCACTTTTGTAGGGTACCTGCCCCGCCCCTTTGGCTTGTAGTTTGTCTGTGTCCTTGGATCTCAAGTGAGTCTCCAGTAAGGGAGCACGTAGGTGGTCTTGAGATTTCATCCCTTCTTCTAACCCTGTGTCTTTTAATTGGAGCACTCAAAGCCTGTCCTTTTATTCTGATAATTGAGAGCTGTGCTCTTACTGCACTTTGAAATTTTTTTTTATCATTAATATACAATCACATGAGGAACATTATGCTTACTAGGCTACCCCGTTCACCAAATCCCCACCAAAACACCGTTACAGTCGCAGTCCATCAGCATGGTTGGATGCTGTAGACCCCTTCACCATGTCCCTATCAAACACCGCGTTACAGACGCTGTCCATCCGCGTGAAGTAAGATGCTGTAGAATCACTACTTCTCTTCTCTGTGTTGTACTGCCCTCCCCATGCTCCCCCCACCCCACACATTAAACGTGCTATTGCTTATTCCCCCTTTCTTTTTCCCCCCATTATAACTCCCTTCCCACAAACGCTGCCCACTCCCTTTCCCTTTGGTATCTCTTTGTCCACTCTCGGGTTCTGTGAGTCTGCTGCTGTATTTTTCCTTCAGTTTTTATTTGTTGATATACTCCACACATGAGTGAAATCATTTGGTACTTGCCTTTCTCTTCCTGGCCTATTTCACTGGGCATAATACCGTCTAGTTCTATCCACGTTGTTCCAAAAGGTAGGATTTGTTTTCTTCTTAAGCCTGCTTAGTGCACTTTTTAAACCGGATTTCTGTCTTCTCTTTGGCCTGTATATTCGCTACGTGCTTTCACCATTGCTCTCCTGGTTATGAGCAATAGCTTTGTGTTAATCGGTATGTATCTGTATCTATCTTTCTACCTGTCTATCTATCTGTCTACCTATCTATATATCTATCTATCTATCTATCTATCTATCTATCTATCTATCTATCTATCTATCTATCTATCTATCTATCTATCTATCTATCTATCTATCTATCTATCTATCTATCTACCTATCTATCTATGTATCTATCTATGTATCTATCTATCTATCTATCTATCTATCTATCTATCTATCTATCTATCTATCTATCTATCTATCTATCTATGAATCTATCTGTCTATCTATCTATCTATCAATCAATCAAGCATATTTTGTATTTCCCATCTGTCCTTGTGTGCAGAACAGTTAAAAACATAGAGTATGGCACTGGCCTACATTATGCTTCCAAAAATCTTGCAAGGTAACTAGGCAGTAGGGAAAGCACTGTATTCACCGAAACACTTGCAGGTCGAATCATCCGTGTGTACCTACAAAACCAGGAAATGGTGGTGCAGGGACTTGAACGCGTGTCTCTCTGCTCTGTCCTCTTTTATATCCTTCTCACTTGCTGACTGTATTTAGACACATTTATTGACTAAGTGCTTCCGGAAGACCTCAAGAATCCTTCCTCTGGACCTGTTGTAGACAGGGAAGTAAACTTGGTGCTTTGCTCACCACTATGTTTCTTGGACATCGGCGTGATCACCGCTGAAAGGAGGGTGGGACAAATGAAAAGGAACACCAGTTTCTAGACATGAGCAGTTGGGAGCAAAGAGTGTGTTGTGGAGTGACGTGTTTATTTGAGTGTCCAAACTTCCCCCTTTATCTGGTTATTACTTCTTTACATTCGTGAACATCTTAAAACCCACTGATTTTAAAGGCTCACTCACACATTATTACAGCAATTCAGTTGTTGAGGTGAGAGAAAATGAGAAGTACACTGCTGCACCACTAAATCTATGGCTGGGCTCTGCTGAAACCAAACAAAAAGTATTCACGGTGACCAGATAGGGCTATTTTCTACTGACTGTCTGTGGGTACTCAAGCAGAATCCATTTGTTTGATTGTTTGTTTTTCAGTTTCACTTGTGTAGGGTTCCTGTCCCCACCCGTTTGGATTGTAGTTTGTCTGTGTCCTTGGATCTCAAGTGAGTCTCCTGTTAGGGAGCCCCTAGGTGGCCTTGAGATTTCATCCCTTCTTTTAACCCTGTGCCTTTTGTTTGTAGCACTCAAAGCCTGTCCTTTTATTCTTATGGTTCAGAGCTTTGCCCTTATTGCCCATTAAAAATTATTTTGTTACCATTAATCTACAATCACGTAAAGAAAATTATGTTTACTAGGCTCCCCACTTCAACAAGTCCCACACAACAACCTCTTACAGTTGCTGTCCATCAGCGTAGTTGGATGCTTTAGACCATGTCACCATGACCCCCACGACACCTCATTACAGTCGCTGTCCATCAGCACGTAGTAAGATGCTGCAGAATCTCTACTTGCCTTCTCTGTGTTGTAGAGCCGTCTACATGCCACCTGACCACACGCATTATGCATGCTAATCCTAATGCCCCCTTTCTTTCTCCCCGCCCTTATCCCTCCCTTCCCACCCATCCTGCCCAGTCCCTTTCCCTTTGGTAACTGTTAGACCACTCTCGGGTTCTGTGAGTCTGCTACTTTTTTTTTCTTCAGTTTTACTTTGTTGTTTTACTCCACACATGTGTGAAATCACTTTTTACTTGTCTTTCTCCGCCTGGCCTATTTCACTGAGCATACTACTGTCTAGCGAAATCCACGTCTTTGCAAATCGTATAATTTGTTTCCTTCTTACGGCTGCTTACTTCACTTTTTAAACAGGATTTCATTC
The DNA here is from genome assembly GCF_030020395.1 of Manis pentadactyla. Lineage (NCBI taxonomy): Eukaryota > Metazoa > Chordata > Mammalia > Pholidota > Manidae > Manis > Manis pentadactyla. Next base: position 89,826 of record NW_026644674.1, read on the forward strand.
TTCCTTTTTGTTTGTAGTTTCGCTATGTACTTTCACCATTGATCTCCTGGTTATGAGCAATAGCTATCTGTTAATCGATATGTATCTTTATTTATCTATCTGTCTGTCTGTCTGACAATCTATCCTAACTTCACATCTATCTATTTATCTATCTATTTCTCTATTTTCCTATCATCTATCTATGATGTCTATCATCTATCAATCTATGTACCTATCCATTTATAATCTATCTATCTATGAATCAATCATCTTTTTGTCTGCCCATCTATCCTTATGTACAGAACAGTTGACAACATAGCCTATGTCACTTCCCTACATTATGCTTCCAAAAATCTTGCAATGTAACTAGGCCATAGCTGGAACACAGGGTTCACCGAGACACTTGCAGGTCGATTCAGCCGCGTGTGCTTACAAAACCAGTAAATTGTGCTGCAGGGACTTATACCCGTATATCTGTCCTCTGTCCTCTTTAAACTCCTTCTCGCTTGCTGACTCTATTTAGCCACATTCACTGAATAAGTGCTCCCTGAAGACCACAAGTATCCTTCCTCATGGCCTGTTGTTGACAGAAAAGTGTACTTGGTTATTTGCACACCACCATGTTTGAGGGACATCGGCGTGATCACCCACTGATAGGAGGATGGACTAATAAAAAGGAACACCTGTTTCTAGACAGGAGCAGTTGGGAACAAAGAGTGTGTTGTGGAGTGTCGTGTTTATTTGAGTGTCCAAACTTCCCTCTTTATGTGGTTATTACTTCTTTACATTCATGAACGTCATAAAACCCACTGATTTCAAACTCCCAGATGCATATTATTACAGCAATTCAATTGTTGAGGTGAGAGAATATGAGAAGGAAGGTGCAGCACCACTAAATCTATGGCTTTGCACTGCTGAAAACAGACAAAAAGAGTTCTCGGTGGCCAGATCGGGCTCTTTTCTCGTGACTGTCTCTGGGGACTCAAACAGAATCCATTGGTTTGTTTGTTTCTCTGCTTCACTTGTGTAGGGTACCTGTCCCCGTCCCTTCGGCTAGTAGATTGTCTGTGTATTTGGATCTCAAGTGAGTCTCCTATAAGGGAGCGCATGAGCACATAGTTGGTCTTGAGTTTTCATTCCTTCTTCTAACCCTGTGTCTTTTGATTGGAGCTCTCTAAGCCTGTCCTTTTATTCTGATAATTGAGAGGTGCTCTATTACTTCACATTGAAATGGTTTTTTGTTATCATTATGTTTACTAGGCAACCCCCTCCAACAATTACCCACAATAAACCCTATTACAGTCGCAGTCCTTCAGCATGGTTGGATGCCTAAGACCCCTTCACGATGTAACCCCCACACACGCCGTTACAGTCGCTGTTCATCAGCGTGTCGTAGTTGAATGCTGTAGACTCACTACTTGTTTTCTCAGTGTTGTACACTCCTCCCCAAGACCGCAAACCCCACACATTATACATGCTCATCCTAATGCCCCCTTCCTTTTTCCCCGCCCTTATCCCTCCCTTCTCCCCCACCATGCCCAGTCTCTTTCCCTTTTTTAAATGTTAGTCCACTCTCGGGTTCTGTGAGTCTGCTGCTGTTTTTTTCCAACAGCTTTTCTTTGTTGTTATACTCCACACATGAGTGAAATCATTTGTTACTTTTCTTTCTCTGACTGGCTTTTTTCACTTAGTATAATACCATCAAGCTCCATCCACGTCATTGCAAATATTAGGATTATTTTCTTCTTATGGCTGCTTACTGAACTTTTTAAACTGGATTTCATTATTCTTCTTTGTATGTAGTTTCGCTATGTGCTTCCACCATTACTCTCCTGGTTTATGAGCAATAGCTTTTATTGATTGATATGTACCTATATCTATCTCTCGATATCTCTCTCAATCTATCTGTCATCTATGTGTCTTCTATTATCTTTCTATCTATCTATCAATCAATCATCTTTTTGTCTGCCCTTCTGTCCTTATGTACAGAACAGTTAACAACATAGCCTCTGTCACTTCCCTACTTTATGATTCAAAAAATCTTGCAAGGTAACTAGGACGTAGGGAGAGCACTGGGTTCACCAAGACACTTGCAGGTCGAGTCAGTCACGTGTGCCTACAAAACCAGGAAACGCTGGTGCAGGGTCTTGTACCCGTATCTCTGTCCTCTGTCCTCTTTTACCTCCTTCTCGCTTGCTGACTGTATTTAGCCACATTCATTTACTAAGTGCTCCCGGAAGACCACAAGAATCCTTCCTCTGGGCCTGTTATAGACAGAAAAGTAAACTTGGTTCTTTGCTCACCACCATGTTTGAGGGACATCTGCATGATAACCGCTGATGGGAGGAGGAACCAGTAAGAAGGAAGAAAAATTTCTAGACAGGAGTAATTGGGAGCAAAGACTGTGTTGTGGAGTGACGTGTTTATTTGAGTGTCCAAACTACTCTCTTTACGTTGTTATTAGTTCTTTTCATTCGTGCACATCATAAAACGCACTGATTTCAAAAGCCCAGACCCATATTTTTATAGCAATTCGGTTGCTCAGGTGAGAGAAAATGAGAAGGACGTTGCTGTACCACTAAATCTATGGCTGGGCACTGCCGAAACCAAACAAAAAGTGTTCACGGTGGCGAGATAGGGCTATTTTCAACTGACTGTTTCTGGGGACTCAAACCGAATCCATTTGTTTGTTTGTTTGCTTCCCAGTTTCACTTTTGTAGGGTACCTGCCCCGCCCCTTTGGCTTGTAGTTTGTCTGTGTCCTTGGATCTCAAGTGAGTCTCCAGTAAGGGAGCACGTAGGTGGTCTTGAGATTTCATCCCTTCTTCTAACCCTGTGTCTTTTAATTGGAGCACTCAAAGCCTGTCCTTTTATTCTGATAATTGAGAGCTGTGCTCTTACTGCACTTTGAAATTTTTTTTTATCATTAATATACAATCACATGAGGAACATTATGCTTACTAGGCTACCCCGTTCACCAAATCCCCACCAAAACACCGTTACAGTCGCAGTCCATCAGCATGGTTGGATGCTGTAGACCCCTTCACCATGTCCCTATCAAACACCGCGTTACAGACGCTGTCCATCCGCGTGAAGTAAGATGCTGTAGAATCACTACTTCTCTTCTCTGTGTTGTACTGCCCTCCCCATGCTCCCCCCACCCCACACATTAAACGTGCTATTGCTTATTCCCCCTTTCTTTTTCCCCCCATTATAACTCCCTTCCCACAAACGCTGCCCACTCCCTTTCCCTTTGGTATCTCTTTGTCCACTCTCGGGTTCTGTGAGTCTGCTGCTGTTTTTTTCCTTCAGTTTTTATTTGTTGATATACTCCACACATGAGTGAAATCATTTGGTACTTGCCTTTCTCTTCCTGGCCTATTTCACTGGGCATAATACCGTCTAGTTCTATCCACGTTGTTCCAAAAGGTAGGATTTGTTTTCTTCTTAAGCCTGCTTAGTGCACTTTTTAAACCGGATTTCTGTCTTCTCTTTGGCCTGTATATTCGCTACGTGCTTTCACCATTGCTCTCCTGGTTATGAGCAATAGCTTTGTGTTAATCGGTATGTATCTGTATCTATCTTTCTACCTGTCTATCTATCTGTCTACCTATCTATCTATCTATCTATCTATCTATCTATCTATCTATCTATCTATCTATCTATCTATCTATCTATGTATCTATCTATGTATCTATCTATCTATCTATCTATCTATCTATCTATCTATGAATCTATCTGTCTATCTATCTATCTATCAATCAATCAAGCATATTTTGTATTTCCCATCTGTCCTTGTGTGCAGAACAGTTAAAAACATAGAGTATGGCACTGGCCTACATTATGCTTCCAAAAATCTTGCAAGGTAACTAGGCAGTAGGGAAAGCACTGTATTCACCGAAACACTTGCAGGTCGAATCATCCGTGTGTACCTACAAAACCAGGAAATGGTGGTGCAGGGACTTGAACGCGTGTCTCTCTGCTCTGTCCTCTTTTATATCCTTCTCACTTGCTGACTGTATTTAGACACATTTATTGACTAAGTGCTTCCGGAAGACCTCAAGAATCCTTCCTCTGGACCTGTTGTAGACAGGGAAGTAAACTTGGTGCTTTGCTCACCACTATGTTTCTTGGACATCGGCGTGATCACCGCTGAAAGGAGGGTGGGACAAATGAAAAGGAACACCAGTTTCTAGACATGAGCAGTTGGGAGCAAAGAGTGTGTTGTGGAGTGACGTGTTTATTTGAGTGTCCAAACTTCCCTCTTTATCTGGTTATTACTTCTTTACATTCGTGAACATCTTAAAACCCACTGATTTTAAAGGCTCACTCACACATTATTACAGCAATTCAGTTGTTGAGGTGAGAGAAAATGAGAAGTACACTGCTGCACCACTAAATCTATGGCTGGGCTCTGCTGAAACCAAACAAAAAGTATTCACGGTGACCAGATAGGGCTATTTTCTACTGACTGTCTGTGGGTACTCAAGCAGAATCCATTTGTTTGATTGTTTGTTTTTCAGTTTCAATTGTGTAGGGTTCCTGTCCCCACCCGTTTGGATTGTAGTTTGTCTGTGTCCTTGGATCTCAAGTGAGTCTCCTGTTAGGGAGCCCCTAGGTGGCCTTGAGAGTTCATCCCTTCTTTTAACCCTGTGCCTTTTGTTTGTAGCACTCAAAGCCTGTCCTTTTATTCTTATGGTTCAGAGCTTTGCCCTTATTGCCCATTAAAAATTATTTTGTTACCATTAATCTACAATCACGCAAAGAACATTATGTTTACTAGGCTCCCCACTTCAACAAGTCCCCCACAACAACCTCTTACAGTTGCTGTCCATCAGCGTAGTTGGATGCTTTAGACCATGTCACCATGACCCCCACGACACCTCATTACAGTCGCTGTCCATCAGCACGTAGTAAGATGCTGCAGAATCTCTACTTGCCTTCTCTGTGTTGTAGAGCCGTCTACATGCCACCCGACCCCACGCATTATGCATGCTAATCCTAATGCCCCCTTTCTTTCTCCCCACCCTTATCCCTCCCTTCCCACCCATCCTGCCCAGTCCCTTTCCCTTTGGTAACTGTTAGACCACTATCGGGTTCTGTGAGTCTGCTACTTTTTTTTTCTTCAGTTTTACTTTGTTGTTTTACTCCACACATGAGTGAAATCACTTTTTACTTGTCTTTCTCCGCCTGGCCTATTTCACTGAGCATACTACTGTCTAGCGAAATCCACGTCTTTGCAAATCGTATAATTTGTTTCCTTCTTACGGCTGCTTACTTCACTTTTTAAACAGGATTTCATTCTTCCTTTTTGTTTGTAGTTTCGCTATGTACTTTCACCATTGATCTCCTGGTTATGAGCAATAGCTATCTGTTAACCGATATGTATCTTTATTTATCTATCTGTCTGTCTCTCTGTCTATCTATCCTAACTTCACATCTATCTATTTATCTATCTATCTCTCTATTTTCCTATCATCTATCTATGATGTCTAACATCTATCAATCTATGTAACTATTGATTTATAATCTATCTATCTATGAATCAATCATCTTTTTGTCTGCCCATCTATCCTTATGTACAGAACAGTTGACAACAAAGCCTATGTCACTTCCCTACATTATGCTTCCAAAAATCTTGCAATGTAACTAGGCCATAGCTGGAACACAGGGTTCACCGAGACACTTGCAGGTCGATTCAGACGCGTGTGCTTACAAAACCAGTAAATTGTGCTGCAGGGACTTATACCCGTATATCTGTCCTCTGTCCTCTTTAAACTCCTTCTCGCTTGCTGACTCTATTTAGCCACATTCACTGAATAAGTGCTCCCTGAAGACCACAAGTATCCTTCCTCAGGGCCTGTTGTTGACAGAAAAGTGTACTTGGTTATTTGCACACCACCATGTTTGAGGGACATTGGCGTGATCACCCACTGATAGGAGGATGGACTAATAAAAAGGAACACCTGTTTCTAGACAGGAGCAGTTGGGAACAAAGAGTGTGTTGTGGAGTGTCGTGTTTATTTGAGTGTCCAAACTTCCCTCTTTATGTCGTTATTACTTCTTTACATTCATGAACGTCATAAAACCCACTGATTTCAAACTCCCAGATGCATATTATTACAGCAATTCAATTGTTGAGGTGAGAGAATATGAGAAGGAAGGTGCAGCACCCCTAAATCTATGGCTTTGCACTGCTGAAAACAAACAAAAAGAGTTCTCGGTGGCCAGATCGGGCTCTTTTCTCGTGACTGTCTCTGGGGACTCAAACAGAATCCATTGGTTTGTTTGTTTCTCTGCTTCACTTGTGTAGGGTACCTGTCCCCGTCCCTTCGGCTAGTAGATTGTCTGTGTATTTGGATCTCAAGTGAGTCTCCTGTAAGGGAGCGCATGAGCACATAGTTGGTCTTGAGTTTTCATTCCTTCTTCTAACCCTGTGTCTTTTGATTGGAGCTCTCTAAGCCTGTCCTTTTATTCTGATAATTGAGAGGTGCTCTATTACTTCACATTGAAATGTTTTTTTGTTATCATTATGTTTACTAGGCAACCCCCTCCAACAATTACCCACAATAAACCCTATTACAGTCGCAGTCCTTCAGCATGGTTGGATGCCTAAGACCCCTTCACGATGTAACCCCCACACACGCCGTTACAGTCGCTGTTCATCAGCGTGTCGTAGTTGAATGCTGTAGACTCACTACTTGTTTTCTCAGTGTTGTACACTCCTCCCCAAGACCGCAAACCCCACACATTATACATGCTCATCCTAATGCCCCCTTCCTTTTTCCCCGCCCTTATCCCTCCCTTCTCCCCCACCATGCCCAGTCTCTTTCCCTTTTTTAAATGTTAGTCCACTCTCGGGTTCTGTGAGTCTGCTGCTGTTTTTTTCCAACAGCTTTTCTTTGTTGTTATACTCCACACATGAGTGAAATCATTTGTTACTTTTCTTTCTCTGACTGGCTTTTTTCACTTAGTATAATACCATCAAGCTCCATCCACGTCATTGCAAATATTAGGATTATTTTCTTCTTATGGCTGCTTACTGAACTTTTTAAACTGGATTTCATTATTCTTCTTTGTATGTAGTTTCGCTATGTGCTTCCACCATTACTCTCCTGGTTTATGAGCAATAGCTTTTATTGATTGATATGTACCTATATCTATCTCTCGATATCTCTCTCAATCTATCTGTCATCTATGTGTCTTCTATTATCTTTCTATCTATCTATCAATCAATCATCTTTTTGTCTGCCCTTCTGTCCTTATGTACAGAACAGTTAACAACATAGCCTCTGTCACTTCCCTACTTTATGATTCAAAAAATCTTGCAAGGTAACTAGGACGTAGGGAGAGCACTGGGTTCACCAAGACACTTGCAGGTCGAGTCAGTCACGTGTGCCTACAAAACCAGGAAACGCTGGTGCAGGGTCTTGTACCCGTATCTCTGTCCTCTGTCCTCTTTTACCTCCTTCTCGCTTGCTGACTGTATTTAGCCACATTCATTTACTAAGTGCTCCCGGAAGACCACAAGAATCCTTCCTCTGGGCCTGTTATAGACAGAAAAGTAAACTTGGTTCTTTGCTCACCACCATGTTTGAGGGACATCTGCATGATAACCGCTGATGGGAGGAGGAACCAGTAAGAAGGAAGAAAAATTTCTAGACAGGAGTAATTGGGAGCAAAGACTGTGTTGTGGAGTGACGTGTTTATTTGAGTGTCCAAACTACTCTCTTTACGTTGTTATTAGTTCTTTTCATTCGTGCACATCATAAAACGCACTGATTTCAAAAGCCCAGACCCATATTTTTATAGCAATTCGGTTGCTCAGGTGAGAGAAAATGAGAAGGACGTTGCTGTACCACTAAATCTATGGCTGGGCACTGCCGAAACCAAACAAAAAGTGTTCACGGTGGCGAGATAGGGCTATTTTCAACTGACTGTTTCTGGGGACTCAAACCGAATCCATTTGTTTGTTTGTTTGCTTCCCAGTTTCACTTTTGTAGGGTACCTGCCCCGCCCCTTTGGCTTGTAGTTTGTCTGTGTCCTTGGATCTCAAGTGAGTCTCCAGTAAGGGAGCACGTAGGTGGTCTTGAGATTTCATCCCTTCTTCTAACCCTGTGTCTTTTAATTGGAGCACTCAAAGCCTGTCCTTTTATTCTGATAATTGAGAGCTGTGCTCTTACTGCACTTTGAAATTTTTTTTTATCATTAATATACAATCACATGAGGAACATTATGCTTACTAGGCTACCCCGTTCACCAAATCCCCACCAAAACACCGTTACAGTCGCAGTCCATCAGCATGGTTGGATGCTGTAGACCCCTTCACCATGTCCCTATCAAACACCGCGTTACAGACGCTGTCCATCCGCGTGAAGTAAGATGCTGTAGAATCACTACTTCTCTTCTCTGTGTTGTACTGCCCTCCCCATGCTCCCCCCACCCCACACATTAAACGTGCTATTGCTTATTCCCCCTTTCTTTTTCCCCCCATTATAACTCCCTTCCCACAAACGCTGCCCACTCCCTTTCCCTTTGGTATCTCTTTGTCCACTCTCGGGTTCTGTGAGTCTGCTGCTGTATTTTTCCTTCAGTTTTTATTTGTTGATATACTCCACACATGAGTGAAATCATTTGGTACTTGCCTTTCTCTTCCTGGCCTATTTCACTGGGCATAATACCGTCTAGTTCTATCCACGTTGTTCCAAAAGGTAGGATTTGTTTTCTTCTTAAGCCTGCTTAGTGCACTTTTTAAACCGGATTTCTGTCTTCTCTTTGGCCTGTATATTCGCTACGTGCTTTCACCATTGCTCTCCTGGTTATGAGCAATAGCTTTGTGTTAATCGGTATGTATCTGTATCTATCTTTCTACCTGTCTATCTATCTGTCTACCTATCTATATATCTATCTATCTATCTATCTATCTATCTATCTATCTATCTATCTATCTATCTATCTATCTATCTATCTATCTATCTATCTATCTACCTATCTATCTATGTATCTATCTATGTATCTATCTATCTATCTATCTATCTATCTATCTATCTATCTATCTATCTATCTATCTATCTATCTATGAATCTATCTGTCTATCTATCTATCTATCAATCAATCAAGCATATTTTGTATTTCCCATCTGTCCTTGTGTGCAGAACAGTTAAAAACATAGAGTATGGCACTGGCCTACATTATGCTTCCAAAAATCTTGCAAGGTAACTAGGCAGTAGGGAAAGCACTGTATTCACCGAAACACTTGCAGGTCGAATCATCCGTGTGTACCTACAAAACCAGGAAATGGTGGTGCAGGGACTTGAACGCGTGTCTCTCTGCTCTGTCCTCTTTTATATCCTTCTCACTTGCTGACTGTATTTAGACACATTTATTGACTAAGTGCTTCCGGAAGACCTCAAGAATCCTTCCTCTGGACCTGTTGTAGACAGGGAAGTAAACTTGGTGCTTTGCTCACCACTATGTTTCTTGGACATCGGCGTGATCACCGCTGAAAGGAGGGTGGGACAAATGAAAAGGAACACCAGTTTCTAGACATGAGCAGTTGGGAGCAAAGAGTGTGTTGTGGAGTGACGTGTTTATTTGAGTGTCCAAACTTCCCTCTTTATCTGGTTATTACTTCTTTACATTCGTGAACATCTTAAAACCCACTGATTTTAAAGGCTCACTCACACATTATTACAGCAATTCAGTTGTTGAGGTGAGAGAAAATGAGAAGTACACTGCTGCACCACTAAATCTATGGCTGGGCTCTGCTGAAACCAAACAAAAAGTATTCACGGTGACCAGATAGGGCTATTTTCTACTGACTGTCTGTGGGTACTCAAGCAGAATCCATTTGTTTGATTGTTTGTTTTTCAGTTTCAATTGTGTAGGGTTCCTGTCCCCACCCGTTTGGATTGTAGTTTGTCTGTGTCCTTGGATCTCAAGTGAGTCTCCTGTTAGGGAGCCCCTAGGTGGCCTTGAGAGTTCATCCCTTCTTTTAACCCTGTGCCTTTTGTTTGTAGCACTCAAAGCCTGTCCTTTTATTCTTATGGTTCAGAGCTTTGCCCTTATTGCCCATTAAAAATTATTTTGTTACCATTAATCTACAATCACGCAAAGAACATTATGTTTACTAGGCTCCCCACTTCAACAAGTCCCCCACAACAACCTCTTACAGTTGCTGTCCATCAGCGTAGTTGGATGCTTTAGACCATGTCACCATGACCCCCACGACACCTCATTACAGTCGCTGTCCATCAGCACGTAGTAAGATGCTGCAGAATCTCTACTTGCCTTCTCTGTGTTGTAGAGCCGTCTACATGCCACCCGACCCCACGCATTATGCATGCTAATCCTAATGCCCCCTTTCTTTCTCCCCACCCTTATCCCTCCCTTCCCACCCATCCTGCCCAGTCCCTTTCCCTTTGGTAACTGTTAGACCACTATCGGGTTCTGTGAGTCTGCTACTTTTTTTTTCTTCAGTTTTACTTTGTTGTTTTACTCCACACATGAGTGAAATCACTTTTTACTTGTCTTTCTCCGCCTGGCCTATTTCACTGAGCATACTACTGTCTAGCGAAATCCACGTCTTTGCAAATCGTATAATTTGTTTCCTTCTTACGGCTGCTTACTTCACTTTTTAAACAGGATTTCATTCTTCCTTTTTGTTTGTAGTTTCGCTATGTACTTTCACCATTGATCTCCTGGTTATGAGCAATAGCTATCTGTTAACCGATATGTATCTTTATTTATCTATCTGTCTGTCTCTCTGTCTATCTATCCTAACTTCACATCTATCTATTTATCTATCTATCTCTCTATTTTCCTATCATCTATCTATGATGTCTAACATCTATCAATCTATGTAACTATTGATTTATAATCTATCTATCTATGAATCAATCATCTTTTTGTCTGCCCATCTATCCTTATGTACAGAACAGTTGACAACATAGCCTAAGTCACTTCCCTACATTATGCTTCCAAAAATCTTGCAATGTAACTAGGCCATAGCTGGAACACAGGGTTCACCGAGACACTTGCAGGTCGATTCAGACGCGTGTGCTTACAAAACCAGTAAATTGTGCTGCAGGGACTTATACCCGTATATCTGTCCTCTGTCCTCTTTAACCTCCTTCTCGCTTGCTGACTCTATTTAGCCACATTCACTGAATAAGTGCTCCCTGAAGACCACAAGTATCCTTCCTCAGGGCCTGTTGTTGACAGAAAAGTGTACTTGGTTATTTGCACACCACCATGTTTGAGGGACATTGGCGTGATCACCCACTGATAGGAGGATGGACTAATAAAAAGGAACACCTGTTTCTAGACAGGAGCAGTTGGGAACAAAGAGTGTGTTGTGGAGTGTCGTGTTTATTTGAGTGTCCAAACTTCCCTCTTTATGTGGTTATTACTTCTTTACATTCATGAACGTCATAAAACCCACTGATTTCAAACTCCCAGATGCATATTATTACAGCAATTCAATTGTTGAGGTGAGAGAATATGAGAAGGAAGGTGCAGCACCACTAAATCTATGGCTTTGCACTGCTGAAAACAAACAAAAAGAGTTCTCGGTGGCCAGATCGGGCTCTTTTCTCGTGACTGTCTCTGGGGACTCAAACAGAATCCATTGGTTTGTTTGTTTCTCTGCTTCACTTGTGTAGGGTAAATGTCCCCGTCCCTTCGGCTAGTAGATTGTCTGTGTATTTGGATCTCAAGTGAGTCTCCTATAAGGGAGCGCATGAGCACATAGTTGGTCTTGAGTTTTCATTCCTTCTTCTAACCCTGTGTCTTTTGATTGGAGCTCTCTAAGCCTGTCCTTTTATTCTGATAATTGAGAGGTGCTCTATTACTTCACATTGAAATGTTTTTTTGTTATCATTATGTTTACTAGGCAACCCCCTCCAACAATTACCCACAATAAACCCTATTACAGTCGCAGTCCTTCAGCATGGTTGGATGCCTCAGACCCCTTCACGATGTAACCCCCACACACGCCGTTACAGTCGCTGTTCATCAGCGTGTCGTAGTTGAATGCTGTAGACTCACTACTTGTTTTCTCAGTGTTGTACACTCCTCCCCAAGACCGCAAACCCCACACATTATACATGCTCATCCTAATGCCCCCTTCCTTTTTCCCCGCCCTTATCCCTCCCTTCTCCCCCACCATGCCCAGTCTCTTTCCCTTTTTTAAATGTTAGTCCACTCTCGGGTTCTGTGAGTCTGCTGCTGTTTTTTTCCAACAGCTTTTCTTTGTTGTTATACTCCACACATGAGTGAAATCATTTGTTACTTTTCTTTCTCTGACTGGCTTTTTTCACTTAGTATAATACCATCAAGCTCCATCCACGTCATTGCAAATATTAGGATTATTTTCTTCTTATGGCTGCTTACTGAACTTTTTAAACTGGATTTCATTATTCTTCTTTGTATGTAGTTTCGCTATGTGCTTCCACCATTACTCTCCTGGTTTATGAGCAATAGCTTTTATTGATTGATATGTACCTATATCTATCTCTCGATATCTCTCTCAATCTATCTGTCATCTATGTGTCTTCTATTATCTTTCTATCTATCTATCAATCAATCATCTTTTTGTCTGCCCTTCTGTCCTTATGTACAGAACAGTTAACAACATAGCCTCTGTCACTTCCCTACTTTATGATTCAAAAAATCTTGCAAGGTAACTAGGACGTAGGGAGAGCACTGGGTTCACCAAGACACTTGCAGGTCGAGTCAGTCACGTGTGCCTACAAAACCAGGAAACGCTGGTGCAGGGTCTTGTACCCGTATCTCTGTCCTCTGTCCTCTTTTACCTCCTTCTCGCTTGCTGACTGTATTTAGCCACATTCATTTACTAAGTGCTCCCGGAAGACCACAAGAATCCTTCCTCTGGGCCTGTTATAGACAGAAAAGTAAACTTGGTTCTTTGCTCACCACCATGTTTGAGGGACATCTGCATGATAACCGCTGATGGGAGGAGGAACCAGTAAGAAGGAAGAAAAATTTCTAGACAGGAGTAATTGGGAGCAAAGACTGTGTTGTGGAGTGACGTGTTTATTTGAGTGTCCAAACTACTCTCTTTACGTTGTTATTAGTTCTTTTCATTCGTGCACATCATAAAACGCACTGATTTCAAAAGCCCAGACCCATATTTTTATAGCAATTCGGTTGCTCAGGTGAGAGAAAATGAGAAGGACGTTGCTGTACCACTAAATCTATGGCTGGGCACTGCCGAAACCAAACAAAAAGTGTTCACGGTGGCGAGATAGGGCTATTTTCAACTGACTGTTTCTGGGGACTCAAACCGAATCCATTTGTTTGTTTGTTTGCTTCCCAGTTTCACTTTTGTAGGGTACCTGCCCCGCCCCTTTGGCTTGTAGTTTGTCTGTGTCCTTGGATCTCAAGTGAGTCTCCAGTAAGGGAGCACGTAGGTGGTCTTGAGATTTCATCCCTTCTTCTAACCCTGTGTCTTTTAATTGGAGCACTCAAAGCCTGTCCTTTTATTCTGATAATTGAGAGCTGTGCTCTTACTGCACTTTGAAATTTTTTTTTATCATTAATATACAATCACATGAGGAACATTATGCTTACTAGGCTACCCCGTTCACCAAATCCCCACCAAAACACCGTTACAGTCGCAGTCCATCAGCATGGTTGGATGCTGTAGACCCCTTCACCATGTCCCTATCAAACACCGCGTTACAGACGCTGTCCATCCGCGTGAAGTAAGATGCTGTAGAATCACTACTTCTCTTCTCTGTGTTGTACTGCCCTCCCCATGCTCCCCCCACCCCACACATTAAACGTGCTATTGCTTATTCCCCCTTTCTTTTTCCCCCCATTATAACTCCCTTCCCACAAACGCTGCCCACTCCCTTTCCCTTTGGTATCTCTTTGTCCACTCTCGGGTTCTGTGAGTCTGCTGCTGTATTTTTCCTTCAGTTTTTATTTGTTGATATACTCCACACATGAGTGAAATCATTTGGTACTTGCCTTTCTCTTCCTGGCCTATTTCACTGGGCATAATACCGTCTAGTTCCATCCACGTTGTTCCAAAAGGTAGGATTTGTTTTCTTCTTAAGCCTGCTTAGTGCACTTTTTAAACCGGATTTCTGTCTTCTCTTTGGCCTGTATATTCGCTACGTGCTTTCACCATTGCTCTCCTGGTTATGAGCAATAGCTTTGTGTTAATCGGTATGTATCTGTATCTATCTTTCTACCTGTCTATCTATCTGTCTACCTATCTATCTATCTATCTATCTATCTATCTATCTATCTATCTATCTATCTATCTATCTATCTATCTATGTATCTATCTATGTATCTATCTATGTATCTATCTATCTATCTATGTATCTATCTATCTATCTATGAATCTATCTGTCTATCTATCTATCTATCAATCAATCAAGCATATTTTGTATTTCCCATCTGTCCTTGTGTGCAGAACAGTTAAAAACATAGAGTATGGCACTGGCCTACATTATGCTTCCAAAAATCTTGCAAGGTAACTAGGCAGTAGGGAAAGCACTGTATTCACCGAAACACTTGCAGGTCGAATCATCCGTGTGTACCTACAAAACCAGGAAATGGTGGTGCAGGGACTTGAACGCGTGTCTCTCTGCTCTGTCCTCTTTTATATCCTTCTCACTTGCTGACTGTATTTAGACACATTTATTGACTAAGTGCTTCCGGAAGACCTCAAGAATCCTTCCTCTGGACCTGTTGTAGACAGGGAAGTAAACTTGGTGCTTTGCTCACCACTATGTTTCTTGGACATCGGCGTGATCACCGCTGAAAGGAGGGTGGGACAAATGAAAAGGAACACCAGTTTCTAGACATGAGCAGTTGGGAGCAAAGAGTGTGTTGTGGAGTGACGTGTTTATTTGAGTGTCCAAACTTCCCTCTTTATCTGGTTATTACTTCTTTACATTCGTGAACATCTTAAAACCCACTGATTTTAAAGGCTCACTCACACATTATTACAGCAATTCAGTTGTTGAGGTGAGAGAAAATGAGAAGTACACTGCTGCACCACTAAATCTATGGCTGGGCTCTGCTGAAACCAAACAAAAAGTATTCACGGTGACCAGATAGGGCTATTTTCTACTGACTGTCTGTGGGTACTCAAGCAGAATCCATTTGTTTGATTGTTTGTTTTTCAGTTTCAATTGTGTAGGGTTCCTGTCCCCACCCGTTTGGATTGTAGTTTGTCTGTGTCCTTGGATCTCAAGTGAGTCTCCTGTTAGGGAGCCCCTAGGTGGCCTTGAGAGTTCATCCCTTCTTTTAACCCTGTGCCTTTTGTTTGTAGCACTCAAAGCCTGTCCTTTTATTCTTATGGTTCAGAGCTTTGCCCTTATTGCCCATTAAAAATTATTTTGTTACCATTAATCTACAATCACGCAAAGAACATTATGTTTACTAGGCTCCCCACTTCAACAAGTCCCCCACAACAACCTCTTACAGTTGCTGTCCATCAGCGTAGTTGGATGCTTTAGACCATGTCACCATGACCCCCACGACACCTCATTACAGTCGCTGTCCATCAGCACGTAGTAAGATGCTGCAGAATCTCTACTTGCCTTCTCTGTGTTGTAGAGCCGTCTACATGCCACCCGACCCCACGCATTATGCATGCTAATCCTAATGCCCCCTTTCTTTCTCCCCACCCTTATCCCTCCCTTCCCACCCATCCTGCCCAGTCCCTTTCCCTTTGGTAACTGTTAGACCACTATCGGGTTCTGTGAGTCTGCTACTTTTTTTTTCTTCAGTTTTACTTTGTTGTTTTACTCCACACATGAGTGAAATCACTTTTTACTTGTCTTTCTCCGCCTGGCCTATTTCACTGAGCATACTACTGTCTAGCGAAATCCACGTCTTTGCAAATCGTATAATTTGTTTCCTTCTTACGGCTGCTTACTTCACTTTTTAAACAGGATTTCATTCTTCCTTTTTGTTTGTAGTTTCGCTATGTACTTTCACCATTGATCTCCTGGTTATGAGCAATAGCTATCTGTTAACCGATATGTATCTTTATTTATCTATCTGTCTGTCTCTCTGTCTATCTATCCTAACTTCACATCTATCTATTTATCTATCTATCTCTCTATTTTCCTATCATCTATCTATGATGTCTAACATCTATCAATCTATGTAACTATTGATTTATAATCTATCTATCTATGAATCAATCATCTTTTTGTCTGCCCATCTATCCTTATGTACAGAACAGTTGACAACAAAGCCTATGTCACTTCCCTACATTATGCTTCCAAAAATCTTGCAATGTAACTAGGCCATAGCTGGAACACAGGGTTCACCGAGACACTTGCAGGTCGATTCAGACGCGTGTGCTTACAAAACCAGTAAATTGTGCTGCAGGGACTTATACCCGTATATCTGTCCTCTGTCCTCTTTAAACTCCTTCTCGCTTGCTGACTCTATTTAGCCACATTCACTGAATAAGTGCTCCCTGAAGACCACAAGTATCCTTCCTCAGGGCCTGTTGTTGACAGAAAAGTGTACTTGGTTATTTGCACACCACCATGTTTGAGGGACATTGGCGTGATCACCCACTGATAGGAGGATGGACTAATAAAAAGGAACACCTGTTTCTAGACAGGAGCAGTTGGGAACAAAGAGTGTGTTGTGGAGTGTCGTGTTTATTTGAGTGTCCAAACTTCCCTCTTTATGTCGTTATTACTTCTTTACATTCATGAACGTCATAAAACCCACTGATTTCAAACTCCCAGATGCATATTATTACAGCAATTCAATTGTTGAGGTGAGAGAATATGAGAAGGAAGGTGCAGCACCCCTAAATCTATGGCTTTGCACTGCTGAAAACAAACAAAAAGAGTTCTCGGTGGCCAGATCGGGCTCTTTTCTCGTGACTGTCTCTGGGGACTCAAACAGAATCCATTGGTTTGTTTGTTTCTCTGCTTCACTTGTGTAGGGTACCTGTCCCCGTCCCTTCGGCTAGTAGATTGTCTGTGTATTTGGATCTCAAGTGAGTCTCCTGTAAGGGAGCGCATGAGCACATAGTTGGTCTTGAGTTTTCATTCCTTCTTCTAACCCTGTGTCTTTTGATTGGAGCTCTCTAAGCCTGTCCTTTTATTCTGATAATTGAGAGGTGCTCTATTACTTCACATTGAAATGTTTTTTTGTTATCATTATGTTTACTAGGCAACCCCCTCCAACAATTACCCACAATAAACCCTATTACAGTCGCAGTCCTTCAGCATGGTTGGATGCCTAAGACCCCTTCACGATGTAACCCCCACACACGCCGTTACAGTCGCTGTTCATCAGCGTGTCGTAGTTGAATGCTGTAGACTCACTACTTGTTTTCTCAGTGTTGTACACTCCTCCCCAAGACCGCAAACCCCACACATTATACATGCTCATCCTAATGCCCCCTTCCTTTTTCCCCGCCCTTATCCCTCCCTTCTCCCCCACCATGCCCAGTCTCTTTCCCTTTTTTAAATGTTAGTCCACTCTCGGGTTCTGTGAGTCTGCTGCTGTTTTTTTCCAACAGCTTTTCTTTGTTGTTATACTCCACACATGAGTGAAATCATTTGTTACTTTTCTTTCTCTGACTGGCTTTTTTCACTTAGTATAATACCATCAAGCTCCATCCACGTCATTGCAAATATTAGGATTATTTTCTTCTTATGGCTGCTTACTGAACTTTTTAAACTGGATTTCATTATTCTTCTTTGTATGTAGTTTCGCTATGTGCTTCCACCATTACTCTCCTGGTTTATGAGCAATAGCTTTTATTGATTGATATGTACCTATATCTATCTCTCGATATCTCTCTCAATCTATCTGTCATCTATGTGTCTTCTATTATCTTTCTATCTATCTATCAATCAATCATCTTTTTGTCTGCCCTTCTGTCCTTATGTACAGAACAGTTAACAACATAGCCTCTGTCACTTCCCTACTTTATGATTCAAAAAATCTTGCAAGGTAACTAGGACGTAGGGAGAGCACTGGGTTCACCAAGACACTTGCAGGTCGAGTCAGTCACGTGTGCCTACAAAACCAGGAAACGCTGGTGCAGGGTCTTGTACCCGTATCTCTGTCCTCTGTCCTCTTTTACCTCCTTCTCGCTTGCTGACTGTATTTAGCCACATTCATTTACTAAGTGCTCCCGGAAGACCACAAGAATCCTTCCTCTGGGCCTGTTATAGACAGAAAAGTAAACTTGGTTCTTTGCTCACCACCATGTTTGAGGGACATCTGCATGATAACCGCTGATGGGAGGAGGAACCAGTAAGAAGGAAGAAAAATTTCTAGACAGGAGTAATTGGGAGCAAAGACTGTGTTGTGGAGTGACGTGTTTATTTGAGTGTCCAAACTACTCTCTTTACGTTGTTATTAGTTCTTTTCATTCGTGCACATCATAAAACGCACTGATTTCAAAAGCCCAGACCCATATTTTTATAGCAATTCGGTTGCTCAGGTGAGAGAAAATGAGAAGGACGTTGCTGTACCACTAAATCTATGGCTGGGCACTGCCGAAACCAAACAAAAAGTGTTCACGGTGGCGAGATAGGGCTATTTTCAACTGACTGTTTCTGGGGACTCAAACCGAATCCATTTGTTTGTTTGTTTGCTTCCCAGTTTCACTTTTGTAGGGTACCTGCCCCGCCCCTTTGGCTTGTAGTTTGTCTGTGTCCTTGGATCTCAAGTGAGTCTCCAGTAAGGGAGCACGTAGGTGGTCTTGAGATTTCATCCCTTCTTCTAACCCTGTGTCTTTTAATTGGAGCACTCAAAGCCTGTCCTTTTATTCTGATAATTGAGAGCTGTGCTCTTACTGCACTTTGAAATTTTTTTTTATCATTAATATACAATCACATGAGGAACATTATGCTTACTAGGCTACCCCGTTCACCAAATCCCCACCAAAACACCGTTACAGTCGCAGTCCATCAGCATGGTTGGATGCTGTAGACCCCTTCACCATGTCCCTATCAAACACCGCGTTACAGACGCTGTCCATCCGCGTGAAGTAAGATGCTGTAGAATCACTACTTCTCTTCTCTGTGTTGTACTGCCCTCCCCATGCTCCCCCCACCCCACACATTAAACGTGCTATTGCTTATTCCCCCTTTCTTTTTCCCCCCATTATAACTCCCTTCCCACAAACGCTGCCCACTCCCTTTCCCTTTGGTATCTCTTTGTCCACTCTCGGGTTCTGTGAGTCTGCTGCTGTATTTTTCCTTCAGTTTTTATTTGTTGATATACTCCACACATGAGTGAAATCATTTGGTACTTGCCTTTCTCTTCCTGGCCTATTTCACTGGGCATAATACCGTCTAGTTCTATCCACGTTGTTCCAAAAGGTAGGATTTGTTTTCTTCTTAAGCCTGCTTAGTGCACTTTTTAAACCGGATTTCTGTCTTCTCTTTGGCCTGTATATTCGCTACGTGCTTTCACCATTGCTCTCCTGGTTATGAGCAATAGCTTTGTGTTAATCGGTATGTATCTGTATCTATCTTTCTACCTGTCTATCTATCTGTCTACCTATCTATATATCTATCTATCTATCTATCTATCTATCTATCTATCTATCTATCTATCTATCTATCTATCTATCTATCTATCTATCTATCTATCTACCTATCTATCTATGTATCTATCTATGTATCTATCTATCTATCTATCTATCTATCTATCTATCTATCTATCTATCTATCTATCTATGAATCTATCTGTCTATCTATCTATCTATCAATCAATCAAGCATATTTTGTATTTCCCATCTGTCCTTGTGTGCAGAACAGTTAAAAACATAGAGTATGGCACTGGCCTACATTATGCTTCCAAAAATCTTGCAAGGTAACTAGGCAGTAGGGAAAGCACTGTATTCACCGAAACACTTGCAGGTCGAATCATCCGTGTGTACCTACAAAACCAGGAAATGGTGGTGCAGGGACTTGAACGCGTGTCTCTCTGCTCTGTCCTCTTTTATATCCTTCTCACTTGCTGACTGTATTTAGACACATTTATTGACTAAGTGCTTCCGGAAGACCTCAAGAATCCTTCCTCTGGACCTGTTGTAGACAGGGAAGTAAACTTGGTGCTTTGCTCACCACTATGTTTCTTGGACATCGGCGTGATCACCGCTGAAAGGAGGGTGGGACAAATGAAAAGGAACACCAGTTTCTAGACATGAGCAGTTGGGAGCAAAGAGTGTGTTGTGGAGTGACGTGTTTATTTGAGTGTCCAAACTTCCCTCTTTATCTGGTTATTACTTCTTTACATTCGTGAACATCTTAAAACCCACTGATTTTAAAGGCTCACTCACACATTATTACAGCAATTCAGTTGTTGAGGTGAGAGAAAATGAGAAGTACACTGCTGCACCACTAAATCTATGGCTGGGCTCTGCTGAAACCAAACAAAAAGTATTCACGGTGACCAGATAGGGCTATTTTCTACTGACTGTCTGTGGGTACTCAAGCAGAATCCATTTGTTTGATTGTTTGTTTTTCAGTTTCAATTGTGTAGGGTTCCTGTCCCCACCCGTTTGGATTGTAGTTTGTCTGTGTCCTTGGATCTCAAGTGAGTCTCCTGTTAGGGAGCCCCTAGGTGGCCTTGAGAGTTCATCCCTTCTTTTAACCCTGTGCCTTTTGTTTGTAGCACTCAAAGCCTGTCCTTTTATTCTTATGGTTCAGAGCTTTGCCCTTATTGCCCATTAAAAATTATTTTGTTACCATTAATCTACAATCACGCAAAGAACATTATGTTTACTAGGCTCCCCACTTCAACAAGTCCCCCACAACAACCTCTTACAGTTGCTGTCCATCAGCGTAGTTGGATGCTTTAGACCATGTCACCATGACCCCCACGACACCTCATTACAGTCGCTGTCCATCAGCACGTAGTAAGATGCTGCAGAATCTCTACTTGCCTTCTCTGTGTTGTAGAGCCGTCTACATGCCACCCGACCCCACGCATTATGCATGCTAATCCTAATGCCCCCTTTCTTTCTCCCCACCCTTATCCCTCCCTTCCCACCCATCCTGCCCAGTCCCTTTCCCTTTGGTAACTGTTAGACCACTATCGGGTTCTGTGAGTCTGCTACTTTTTTTTTCTTCAGTTTTACTTTGTTGTTTTACTCCACACATGAGTGAAATCACTTTTTACTTGTCTTTCTCCGCCTGGCCTATTTCACTGAGCATACTACTGTCTAGCGAAATCCACGTCTTTGCAAATCGTATAATTTGTTTCCTTCTTACGGCTGCTTACTTCACTTTTTAAACAGGATTTCATTCTTCCTTTTTGTTTGTAGTTTCGCTATGTACTTTCACCATTGATCTCCTGGTTATGAGCAATAGCTATCTGTTAACCGATATGTATCTTTATTTATCTATCTGTCTGTCTCTCTGTCTATCTATCCTAACTTCACATCTATCTATTTATCTATCTATCTCTCTATTTTCCTATCATCTATCTATGATGTCTAACATCTATCAATCTATGTAACTATTGATTTATAATCTATCTATCTATGAATCAATCATCTTTTTGTCTGCCCATCTATCCTTATGTACAGAACAGTTGACAACATAGCCTAAGTCACTTCCCTACATTATGCTTCCAAAAATCTTGCAATGTAACTAGGCCATAGCTGGAACACAGGGTTCACCGAGACACTTGCAGGTCGATTCAGACGCGTGTGCTTACAAAACCAGTAAATTGTGCTGCAGGGACTTATACCCGTATATCTGTCCTCTGTCCTCTTTAACCTCCTTCTCGCTTGCTGACTCTATTTAGCCACATTCACTGAATAAGTGCTCCCTGAAGACCACAAGTATCCTTCCTCAGGGCCTGTTGTTGACAGAAAAGTGTACTTGGTTATTTGCACACCACCATGTTTGAGGGACATTGGCGTGATCACCCACTGATAGGAGGATGGACTAATAAAAAGGAACACCTGTTTCTAGACAGGAGCAGTTGGGAACAAAGAGTGTGTTGTGGAGTGTCGTGTTTATTTGAGTGTCCAAACTTCCCTCTTTATGTGGTTATTACTTCTTTACATTCATGAACGTCATAAAACCCACTGATTTCAAACTCCCAGATGCATATTATTACAGCAATTCAATTGTTGAGGTGAGAGAATATGAGAAGGAAGGTGCAGCACCACTAAATCTATGGCTTTGCACTGCTGAAAACAAACAAAAAGAGTTCTCGGTGGCCAGATCGGGCTCTTTTCTCGTGACTGTCTCTGGGGACTCAAACAGAATCCATTGGTTTGTTTGTTTCTCTGCTTCACTTGTGTAGGGTAAATGTCCCCGTCCCTTCGGCTAGTAGATTGTCTGTGTATTTGGATCTCAAGTGAGTCTCCTATAAGGGAGCGCATGAGCACATAGTTGGTCTTGAGTTTTCATTCCTTCTTCTAACCCTGTGTCTTTTGATTGGAGCTCTCTAAGCCTGTCCTTTTATTCTGATAATTGAGAGGTGCTCTATTACTTCACATTGAAATGTTTTTTTGTTATCATTATGTTTACTAGGCAACCCCCTCCAACAATTACCCACAATAAACCCTATTACAGTCGCAGTCCTTCAGCATGGTTGGATGCCTCAGACCCCTTCACGATGTAACCCCCACACACGCCGTTACAGTCGCTGTTCATCAGCGTGTCGTAGTTGAATGCTGTAGACTCACTACTTGTTTTCTCAGTGTTGTACACTCCTCCCCAAGACCGCAAACCCCACACATTATACATGCTCATCCTAATGCCCCCTTCCTTTTTCCCCGCCCTTATCCCTCCCTTCTCCCCCACCATGCCCAGTCTCTTTCCCTTTTTTAAATGTTAGTCCACTCTCGGGTTCTGTGAGTCTGCTGCTGTTTTTTTCCAACAGCTTTTCTTTGTTGTTATACTCCACACATGAGTGAAATCATTTGTTACTTTTCTTTCTCTGACTGGCTTTTTTCACTTAGTATAATACCATCAAGCTCCATCCACGTCATTGCAAATATTAGGATTATTTTCTTCTTATGGCTGCTTACTGAACTTTTTAAACTGGATTTCATTATTCTTCTTTGTATGTAGTTTCGCTATGTGCTTCCACCATTACTCTCCTGGTTTATGAGCAATAGCTTTTATTGATTGATATGTACCTATATCTATCTCTCGATATCTCTCTCAATCTATCTGTCATCTATGTGTCTTCTATTATCTTTCTATCTATCTATCAATCAATCATCTTTTTGTCTGCCCTTCTGTCCTTATGTACAGAACAGTTAACAACATAGCCTCTGTCACTTCCCTACTTTATGATTCAAAAAATCTTGCAAGGTAACTAGGACGTAGGGAGAGCACTGGGTTCACCAAGACACTTGCAGGTCGAGTCAGTCACGTGTGCCTACAAAACCAGGAAACGCTGGTGCAGGGTCTTGTACCCGTATCTCTGTCCTCTGTCCTCTTTTACCTCCTTCTCGCTTGCTGACTGTATTTAGCCACATTCATTTACTAAGTGCTCCCGGAAGACCACAAGAATCCTTCCTCTGGGCCTGTTATAGACAGAAAAGTAAACTTGGTTCTTTGCTCACCACCATGTTTGAGGGACATCTGCATGATAACCGCTGATGGGAGGAGGAACCAGTAAGAAGGAAGAAAAATTTCTAGACAGGAGTAATTGGGAGCAAAGACTGTGTTGTGGAGTGACGTGTTTATTTGAGTGTCCAAACTACTCTCTTTACGTTGTTATTAGTTCTTTTCATTCGTGCACATCATAAAACGCACTGATTTCAAAAGCCCAGACCCATATTTTTATAGCAATTCGGTTGCTCAGGTGAGAGAAAATGAGAAGGACGTTGCTGTACCACTAAATCTATGGCTGGGCACTGCCGAAACCAAACAAAAAGTGTTCACGGTGGCGAGATAGGGCTATTTTCAACTGACTGTTTCTGGGGACTCAAACCGAATCCATTTGTTTGTTTGTTTGCTTCCCAGTTTCACTTTTGTAGGGTACCTGCCCCGCCCCTTTGGCTTGTAGTTTGTCTGTGTCCTTGGATCTCAAGTGAGTCTCCAGTAAGGGAGCACGTAGGTGGTCTTGAGATTTCATCCCTTCTTCTAACCCTGTGTCTTTTAATTGGAGCACTCAAAGCCTGTCCTTTTATTCTGATAATTGAGAGCTGTGCTCTTACTGCACTTTGAAATTTTTTTTTATCATTAATATACAATCACATGAGGAACATTATGCTTACTAGGCTACCCCGTTCACCAAATCCCCACCAAAACACCGTTACAGTCGCAGTCCATCAGCATGGTTGGATGCTGTAGACCCCTTCACCATGTCCCTATCAAACACCGCGTTACAGACGCTGTCCATCCGCGTGAAGTAAGATGCTGTAGAATCACTACTTCTCTTCTCTGTGTTGTACTGCCCTCCCCATGCTCCCCCCACCCCACACATTAAACGTGCTATTGCTTATTCCCCCTTTCTTTTTCCCCCCATTATAACTCCCTTCCCACAAACGCTGCCCACTCCCTTTCCCTTTGGTATCTCTTTGTCCACTCTCGGGTTCTGTGAGTCTGCTGCTGTATTTTTCCTTCAGTTTTTATTTGTTGATATACTCCACACATGAGTGAAATCATTTGGTACTTGCCTTTCTCTTCCTGGCCTATTTCACTGGGCATAATACCGTCTAGTTCCATCCACGTTGTTCCAAAAGGTAGGATTTGTTTTCTTCTTAAGCCTGCTTAGTGCACTTTTTAAACCGGATTTCTGTCTTCTCTTTGGCCTGTATATTCGCTACGTGCTTTCACCATTGCTCTCCTGGTTATGAGCAATAGCTTTGTGTTAATCGGTATGTATCTGTATCTATCTTTCTACCTGTCTATCTATCTGTCTACCTATCTATCTATCTATCTATCTATCTATCTATCTATCTATCTATCTATCTATCTATCTATCTATGTATCTATCTATGTATCTATCTATGTATCTATCTATCTATCTATGTATCTATCTATCTATCTATGAATCTATCTGTCTATCTATCTATCTATCAATCAATCAAGCATATTTTGTATTTCCCATCTGTCCTTGTGTGCAGAACAGTTAAAAACATAGAGTATGGCACTGGCCTACATTATGCTTCCAAAAATCTTGCAAGGTAACTAGGCAGTAGGGAAAGCACTGTATTCACCGAAACACTTGCAGGTCGAATCATCCGTGTGTACCTACAAAACCAGGAAATGGTGGTGCAGGGACTTGAACGCGTGTCTCTCTGCTCTGTCCTCTTTTATATCCTTCTCACTTGCTGACTGTATTTAGACACATTTATTGACTAAGTGCTTCCGGAAGACCTCAAGAATCCTTCCTCTGGACCTGTTGTAGACAGGGAAGTAAACTTGGTGCTTTGCTCACCACTATGTTTCTTGGACATCGGCGTGATCACCGCTGAAAGGAGGGTGGGACAAATGAAAAGGAACACCAGTTTCTAGACATGAGCAGTTGGGAGCAAAGAGTGTGTTGTGGAGTGACGTGTTTATTTGAGTGTCCAAACTTCCCTCTTTATCTGGTTATTACTTCTTTACATTCGTGAACATCTTAAAACCCACTGATTTTAAAGGCTCACTCACACATTATTACAGCAATTCAGTTGTTGAGGTGAGAGAAAATGAGAAGTACACTGCTGCACCACTAAATCTATGGCTGGGCTCTGCTGAAACCAAACAAAAAGTATTCACGGTGACCAGATAGGGCTATTTTCTACTGACTGTCTGTGGGTACTCAAGCAGAATCCATTTGTTTGATTGTTTGTTTTTCAGTTTCAATTGTGTAGGGTTCCTGTCCCCACCCGTTTGGATTGTATTTTGTCTGTGTCCTTGGATCTCAAGTGAGTCTCCTGTTAGGGAGCCCCTAGGTGGCCTTGAGAGTTCATCCCTTCTTTTAACCCTGTGCCTTTTGTTTGTAGCACTCAAAGCCTGTCCTTTTATTCTTATGGTTCAGAGCTTTGCCCTTATTGCCCATTAAAAATTATTTTGTTACCATTAATCTACAATCACGCAAAGAACATTATGTTTACTAGGCTCCCCACTTCAACAAGTCCCCCACAACAACCTCTTACAGTTGCTGTCCATCAGCGTAGTTGGATGCTTTAGACCATGTCACCATGACCCCCACGACACCTCATTACAGTCGCTGTCCATCAGCACGTAGTAAGATGCTGCAGAATCTCTATTTGCCTTCTCTGTGTTGTAGAGCCGTCTACATGCCACCCGACCCCACGCATTATGCATGCTAATCCTAATGCCCCCTTTCTTTCTCCCCACCCTTATCCCTCCCTTCCCACCCATCCTGCCCAGTCCCTTTCCCTTTGGTAACTGTTAGACCACTATCGGGTTCTGTGAGTCTGCTACTTTTTTTTTCTTCAGTTTTACTTTGTTGTTTTACTCCACACATGAGTGAAATCACTTTTTACTTGTCTTTCTCCGCCTGGCCTATTTCACTGAGCATACTACTGTCTAGCGAAATCCACGTCTTTGCAAATCGTATAATTTGTTTCCTTCTTACGGCTGCTTACTTCACTTTTTAAACAGGATTTCATTCTTCCTTTTTGTTTGTAGTTTCGCTATGTACTTTCACCATTGATCTCCTGGTTATGAGCAATAGCTATCTGTTAACCGATATGTATCTTTATTTATCTATCTGTCTGTCTCTCTGTCTATCTATCCTAACTTCACATCTATCTATTTATCTATCTATCTCTCTATTTTCCTATCATCTATCTATGATGTCTAACATCTATCAATCTATGTAACTATTGATTTATAATCTATCTATCTATGAATCAATCATCTTTTTGTCTGCCCATCTATCCTTATGTACAGAACAGTTGACAACATAGCCTATGTCACTTCCCTACATTATGCTTCCAAAAATCTTGCAATGTAACTAGGCCATAGCTGGAACACAGGGTTCACCGAGACACTTGCAGGTCGATTCAGACGCGTGTGCTTACAAAACCAGTAAATTGTGCTGCAGGGACTTATACCCGTATATCTGTCCTCTGTCCTCTGTCCTCTTTAACCTCCTTCTCGCTTGCTGACTCTATTTAGCCACATTCACTGAATAAGTGCTCCCTGAAGACCACAAGTATCCTTCCTCAGGGCCTGTTGTTGACAGAAAAGTGTACTTGGTTATTTGCACACCACCATGTTTGAGGGACATTGGCGTGATCACCCACTGATAGGAGGATGGACTAATAAAAAGGAACACCTGTTTCTAGACAGGAGCAGTTGGGAACAAAGAGTGTGTTGTGGAGTGTCGTGTTTATTTGAGTGTCCAAACTTCCCTCTTTATGTCGTTATTACTTCTTTACATTCATGAACGTCATAAAACCCACTGATTTCAAACTCCCAGATGCATATTATTACAGCAATTCAATTGTTGAGGTGAGAGAATATGAAAAGGAAGGTGCAGCACCACTAAATCTATGGCTTTGCACTGCTGAAAACAGACAAAAAGAGTTCTCGGTGGCCAGATCGGGCTCTTTTCTCGTGACTGTCTCTGGGGACTCAAACAGAATCCATTGGTTTGTTTGTTTCTCTGCTTCACTTGTGTAGGGTACCTGTCCCCGTCCCTTCGGCTAGTAGATTGTCTGTGTATTTGGATCTCAAGTGAGTCTCCTGTAAGGGAGCGCATGAGCACATAGTTGGTCTTGAGTTTTCATTCCTTCTTCTAACCCTGTGTCTTTTGATTGGAGCTCTCAAATCCTGTCCTTTTATTCTGATAGAGAGGTGCTCTATTACTTCATATTGAAATTGTTTTTTGTTATCATAATGTTTACTAGGCAACCCCCTCCAACAATTACCCACAAAAAACCCTATTACAGTCGCAGTCCTTCAGCATGGTTGGATGCCTCAGACCCCTTCACGATGTAACCCCCACACACGCCGTTCCAGTCGCTGTTCATCAGCGTGTAGTAGTTGAATGCTGTAGACTCACTACTTGTTTTCTCAGTGTTGTACACTCCTCCCCAAGACCGCAAACCCCACACATTATACATGCTCATCCTAATGCCCCCTTCCTTTTTCCCCGCCCTTATCCCTCCCTTCTCCCCCACCATGTCCAGTCTCTTTCCCTTTTTTAAATGTTAGTCCACTCTCGGGTTCTGTGAGTCTGCTGCTGTTTTTTTCCAACAGCTTTTCTTTGTTGTTATACTCCACACATGAGTGAAATCATTTGTTACTTTTCTTTCTCTGACTGGCTTTTTTCACTTAGTATAATACCATCAAGCTCCATCCACGTCATTGCAAATATTAGGATTATTTTCTTCTTATGGCTGCTTACTGAACTTTTTAAACTGGATTTCATTATTCTTCTTTGTATGAAGTTTCGCTATGTGCTTCCACCATTACTCTCCTCGTTATTAGCAATAACTTTACGGTAATCAATATGTACCTATATCTATCTATCCATCTGTCTGTCTATCTATCTATTTTTCTATCTTTCTATCTATCTATCTATCTATCTTCCTATCATCTATCTATGATTTCTATCATCAATCTATGCACCTATCTATCTATCTTTCATCTGTCGTCTGTCTAGCTATCCATCTATGAATCAATCATCTTTTTTTCTGGCCATCTCTCCTTATGTACAGAACAGTTAACATCGCCTTTGTCACTTCCCTACATTATGCTTCCAAAAATCTTTCAAGGTTACTAGGCTGTAGGAAGAGCACTCGGTTCACCGAGACACTTGCAGGTCGAGTCAGACACGTGTACCTACAAAACCAGTAAATGGTTGTGCAGGGACTTGAACCTGTGTCTGTATCCTCTATTATCTTCTTCTCACTGGCTGACTCTATTTAGCCACATTCATTGACTAAGTGCTCCGTGAAGACCACAAGTATTGTTCCTCTGGGCCTGTTGGCCACAGAAAGAAAACTTGGTGCTTTGCTCACCACCATGTTTGAGGGTCATCGGCGTGATCACCGCTGATAGGATGGAACGACAAATGAAAAGGAACACCAGTTGCTAGACAGGAGCAGTTGGGAGCAAAGAGTGTGTTGTGGAGTGACGTGTTTATTTCAGTGTCCAAACTTCCCTCTTTATATAGTTATTACTTCTTTACATTCATGAACTTCATAAAACCCACTGATCTCGAAGGTCCAGACGTATACTTTTACAGCAATTCAATTGTTGAGTTGAAAGAAAATGAGAAAGACGTTGCTGTACCACTAAATCTATGGCTGGGCAATGCTGAAACCAAACAAAAAGAATTCACGTTGGCCAGATAGGGCTATTTTCTACTGACTGTCTCTGTGGACTCAAACAGAATCCATTCTAGGATTTTTTTTTTCAGTTTCACTGTGTTGGGTACCTGTACCCACCCCTTCGGCTTTTAGATTATCTGTGTCCTTGGATCTCAAGAGAGTCTCCTGTAAGGGAGCACGAAGGTGGTCTTGAGTTTTCATCCCTTCTTTTAACCCTGTATAATTTGTTTGAAACACTCAAATGCTGTCCTTTTATTCTGATGATTTAGAGCTGTGCCCTTATTGCACTTAAAAAATTGTTTTTGTTATCATTAATCTACAATCACGTGAAGAACATTATGTTTCCTAGACTCCCCCGTTCACCAAGTCCCTCCCAAAAACCTCTTACAGTTGCTGTCATTTAGCAGAGATGGATGCTGTAGACCCGTTCACGATGTACCCCCCCACACACCCCATTACAGTTGCTGTCCTTCCGCGTGTAGTAAGATGCTGTAGAATATCTACTAGTCTTCTCTGTGTTGTACAGCACTCGCCATGCGACCCCGCCCTCACGCATTATACATGCTTATCCTAATCTCCCTTTTCTTTCTCCCCACCCTTATCCCTCCCTTCCCAATCACCCTTCTCAGTCCTTTTCCCTTTGGTAACTGTTACTCCACATTCGGGTTCTGTGACTCTGCTGCTGTTTTTTTTTTTCAGTGTTTCTTTGTTGTTATACTCCACACATGAGTGAAATCATTTTGTACTTGTCTTTCTCCGCCTGGAATATTTCACTGAGCATACTACCGTCTCGCTCCATCCACGTCATTGCAAATGGTAGCATTTGTTTTCTTCTTATAGCTGCAAACGGCAGTTTTAAACTGGATTTCTTTCTTCTTTTAGTGTGTAGTTTCGCTATGTGCTTTCACCATTGATCTCCTGTTTATGAGCAATAGCTTTGTGTTATTTAATATGTATCTTTATGTATCTTTCTATCTATCTATCTGTCTATCCTTCTATCTTTCTATTTATCTATCTATCTTTCTATCTATCTATCTATCTATTATCTATCTGTCTATCAATCTATCTTCCTATCTACCTATTATGGCTATCGTCTGTCTATCTGTCATCTGTCATCTATCTATCTATCTATGAATCAATCACCTTTTTGTCTGGCCATCTATCCTTATTTACAGGAGAGTTAACAACATCGCCTATGTCACTTCCCTACATTATTCTTCCAAAAATATTGCAAAGTAACTAGTCCATAGGGAGAGCACTGGGTTCACTGAGACACTTGCAGGTCGAGTCAGCCGCTTGTGCTTACAAATCCAGTAATTTATGTTGGTGCAGGTACTTGCACCCATATCTCTGTCCTCTGTCCTCTTTTACCTCCTTCTCGCTTGCTGACTGTATTCAGCCACATTCGTTGACTAAGTGCTTCCAGAAGACCACAACTATCCTTCCTCTGGGACTGTTTAGACAGAAAAGTATACTTGGTGCTTTGCTCACCACCAAGTTTGAGGGACAATGGCAGGATCGCCGCAGATAGGAGGAGGGACAAATAAAAAGAACACCTATTTCTAGGCAGCAGCATTTGGGAGCAAAGAGAGTGTTGTGGAGTTACGTGTTTGTTTGAGTGTCCAAACTATCCTCTTTAGGTGGTTATTACTACTTTACTTTCAAGAACATCATAAAATCCACTGATTTCAAAAGCCCAGACACATATTATTACAGCAATTCCGTTGTTGAGGTGAGAAAAAATAAGAAGGACGTTGCTGTACCACTAAATCTATGGCTGGACACTGCTGAAACCAAACAAAAGAATTCACGGTGTCTAGATAGGTCTATTTTAAACTGACTGTCTCTGGGGACTCAAACAAATCCATTTGTTTGTTTGTTTGCTTTTCAGTTACACTTGTGTAGGGTTGCTGTCCCCACCCCTTCGGATAGTAGTTTGTCTGTGTCTTCTGATCTCAAGTGAATCTCCTATAGGGGAGCACTTAGGTGATTTTGAGTTTTCATCCCTTCTTTTAACACTGTGTCTTTTGTTTGGAGCTCGCAAAGCCTGTTTTATTGCTGTGCCCATATTGCACTTAAAAACATTTTTTTAATCATTAATCTGCAATCACATGAAGAATATTATATTTACTAGGCTCCCACCTTCACCAAGTCCCCACCAAAACCTCTTACAGTCGTTGTCCATAAGCATTGTTGTATGCTGTAGACTGCTTCACCATGTCAACCCACAAACACCCCATTTCAGTCGCTGTCCATCAGCGTGTAGTAAATGCTGTAGAATCTCTACTTGTCTTCTCTGTGTTGTACATCCCTCCCTTTGCCCCCCCGAGCCCACGCATTATACATGTTAATCCTAATGTCCCCTTTCTTCTCCTTGCCCTTATCCCTCCCTTCCCACACACCCTGCACATTCCCTTTCCCTTTGGTAACTGTTATTGAACTCTCGGGTTCTGTGAGTCTGCTGCTGTTTATTTCCTCCATTTTTTCTTTGTTGTTACACTCCACACATAAGTGAAATCATTTGCTACTTGTCTTTCTCCACCTGGTATATATCACTGAGCATGCTACCGTCTAGCTACATCCACATCCTTGAAATGGTAGGATTTGTTTTCTTCTTATGGCTGCTTACCGCACTTTTTAAACTGGACTTCATTCTTCCTTTTTGTCTGTAGTTTCCCTATGTGCTTTCACCATTGATCTGTTGGTTATGAGCAATAGCTTTGTGTTAATCGATATGCATCTGAATCTGTGTAACTGTCTGACTATCTATCAATCTATCTATCTATCTATCCTTCTATCTATCTATGTATCTCTCTATCTAACTTCCTATCATCTATCTATCGTGTCTATCATCTATCTATAATCTCTCATCTATCTATGTATCTATGAATCAATCATCTTTTTGTCTTCCCATCTATCCTTATGTAGAGAACAGGTAACAACATCGCCTATGTCACTTCCTTATATTATGCTTCCAAAAATCTTGCCAACTAACTAGGACGTATGGAGAGCACTGTGTACTCTGAGACAATTGCAGGTCGAGTCTGCCACGTGTGCTTACAAAACCAGTAAATGGTTGTCCAGGGACTTGAACCCATATCTCTGTCCTCTGTCCCCTATTACCTCCTTCTCGCCCGCTGACTCTAATTTGCCACAATAATTGACTAAGTCTTCCCTGAAGACCACAAGTATCCTTCCTCTGGGCCTGTTGTAGTCAGAAAAGTATACTTGGTGCTTTGCTCATCACCAAGTATGAAGGACATCGGCGTGATCACCTCTGATAGGAGGAGGGACAAATAAAAATGGACACCTATTTCTAGACAGGAGCAGTTTTGAACAAAGAGTGTGTTGTGGAGTGACGTGTTTATTTGAGTGTCCAACCTTCACTCTTAAGTGGTTATTACTTTTTTACATTCATGAACATCATAAAACGCACTGATTTCAAAAGCCCAGACGCATACTATTACAGCAATTCTGTTATTGATGTGAGAAAAATTGAGAAGGACTTTGCTGTACAACGGAATCTATTTCTGGGCACTGCTGAAACCAAACAAAAAAAAATTCATATTGGCCAGCTAGGGTTATTTTCTAATGACTGTGTCTTGGGATTCAAACAGAATCCATTTGTTTGTTTGTTTGTTTCTCAGTTTCACATTTTTTGGGTACCTGTCACCGCCCCTTCAGCTTTTAATTTGTCCGTGTCCTGGGATCTCAAGTGAGTCTCCTGTAAGGGAGCACATACATGATCTTGAGTGAAAGATAGCTTAGTTTAGAATTATGCTTTCCTATCTACCTACCTATCTATCTCTTTAAATATCTATGTAATCTTTCTATCTATCTATGTATGGTCTGTCATCTATCTACTATCATCTGTGTATCTATCTAATTAATCTATCATCTATATGTATGTATATCAGTCGAATCTATGAATCAATCATTTGTCTCTCTATATATCTGTTTTCTCACTTTTGTCAACGTTCTGTCCCTAGGTGCACTTTGATTGCTCTGTGTCCTTCTCAGTCTCAATTCCTTGTGTTTCTTTTTGTGAGATAGCTGTGTGTTTGTGTCTTGAGAGGAGTGGCCTTGGGTGGGAACTTCTCCTGCGTAGGTGGCACGAGTCTGCTGGGTGTGGATAGTGTGGTTGGTGGGCTGCGCTCTTGAAACTGTGCAGCCCAGTGCCCTCCAGCTGCTCTGCCCCTGGGCCGTTCCTGCTGTGGCGGCTGCATGAGCTGCAGGGAATATCCGAGGCCCCATGCAGGGAGCACCCTGGCGGGCCTGCGGGGTCCGTGGCATGTACATGCCCAGTAGTATGTCTTTTTGCCTTTGCACCGATGTTACCTCGGTGGCCCTGCTTGGTGGCCCGTATTCAGAGAGTATGTGAGTAGTCACTGGTTAAGGGAACTGCCTTTTCGTGACACGCGGGGTTCTTCTGGGCCAGTGGCCCATGGACTTGCTGAGGTGGCAGCCCAGCTAGCTTGTGGGGAAACTGCTTCCCTCTGCTGTCAAGGTGGAGGTGGAATTTCAGTGCATTTACGCATTTAGATGTGAGTGAGGTCTATCTGAAATGGAATAGTAGCGTTGAGAGCTATGTTTCCACCCCCTCAACTTGTAGTTCATCTTCGTCCTTGGATATCAAGTTAGTCTCCTGTAAGGGAGCACGTAGGTGGTCTTGAGTTTTCATCCCTTCTTTTAACCCTGTGTCTTTTCATTGGAGTCCTGAAGAGCCTGTCCTTTAATTCTGAGAATTGAGAGCTATGTCCTTATTGCACTTTAAAAATTTTTTTTGTTATCATTAATCCACAATCACACAAAGAACATTATGTTCACCAAGTACACCACGTCCCCCTCAAAAACCCCATTACAGTAGATGTCCATCAGCATAGTTGGATGCTGTAGACCCCTTCACCAAGTCCCCCCCACACCCCGTTACAGGCGCTTTCCATCAGCGTGTAGTAAGATGCTGTAGAATCACTACTGGTCTTCTCTGTGTTGTACAGCCCTCCCCATGCTCCCCCCACCCACACATTATACATGATAATCCTAATGACCCCTTTCTTTCACCCCACATTTATCAAACCATTCACACCCACAATGCCTTGTCCCTTTCCCTTTGGTATCTGTTAGTCCACTCTTGGGTTCTGTGAGTCTGCTGCTGTTTTTTCCCTTCAGTTTTTCTTTGTTGTTATACTCAACACATGAGTGAAATCATTTGGTACTTGTCTTTCTCCGCATGGCCTTTTTCACTGAGCATAATACCCTCTAGCTCCATCCACGTTGTTCAAATATTAGGATTTTTTTCTTCTTATGGCTGCTTACTGTA
Organism: Manis pentadactyla; assembly: GCF_030020395.1. NCBI lineage: Eukaryota > Metazoa > Chordata > Mammalia > Pholidota > Manidae > Manis > Manis pentadactyla. The sequence goes on from NW_026644674.1 coordinate 124,375, forward strand.
CATTTTAAACTAGATTTCTGTATTCTCTTTTGTCTGTAGTTTCGCTCTTTGCTTTCCCCATTGCTCTCCTCGTTATTAGCAATAACTTTACGTTAATCAATATGTACCTATATCTATCTATCCATCTGTCTGTCTGTCTGTCTATCTATCTGTCTATCTATCTATATATCTATCTTCCTAACATCTATCTATGATGTCTATCATCAATCTATGTACCTATCTATCTATCTTTCATCTGTCGTCTCTCTAGCTATATATCTATGAATCAATCATCTTTTTGTCTGGCCATCTATCCTTATGTACAGAACAGTTAACAACATCGCCTTTGTCACTTCCCTACATTATGCTTCCAAAAATCTTTCAAGGTTACTAGGCTGTAGGAAGAGCACTCGGTTCACCGAGACACTTGCAGGTCGAGTCAGCCACGTGTACCTACAAAACCAGTAAATGGTTGTGCAGGGACTTGAACCTGTGTCTGTATCCTCTATTATCTTCTTCTCACTGGCTGACTCTATTTAGCCACATTCATTGACTAAGTGCTCCGTGAAGACCACAAGTATTGTTCCTCTGGGCCTGTTGGCCACAGAAAGAAAACTTGTTGCTTTGCTCACCACCATGTTTGAGGGACATCGGCGTGATCACCGCTGATAGGATGGAACGACAAATGAAAAGGAACACCAGTTGCTAGACAGGAGCAGTTGGGAGCAAAGAGTGTGTTGTGGAGTGACATGTTTATTTTAGTGTCCAAACTTCCCTCTTTATATAGTTATTACTTCTTTACATTCATGAACTTCATAAAACCCACTGATCTCAAAGGTCCAGACGTATACTTTTACAGCAATTCAATTGTTGAGTTGAGAGAAAATGAGAAAGACGTTGCTGTACCACTAAATCTATGGCTGGGCAATGCTGAAACGAAACACAAAGAATTCACGTTGGCCAGATAGGGCTGTTTTCTACTGACTGTCTCTGTGGACTCAAACAGAATCCATTCTAGGATTGTTTGTTTTTCAGTTTCACTGTGTTGGGTACCTGTGCACACCCCTTCGGCTTTTAGATTGTCTGTGTCCTTGGATCTCAAGAGAGTCTCCTGTAAGGGAGCACGAAGGTGTTCTTGAGTTTTCATCCCTTCTTTTAACCCTGTGTCATTTGTTTGGAGCACTCAAAGGCTGTCTTTTTATTCTGATGATTCAGAGCTGTGCCCTTATTGCACTTAAAAAATTGTTTTTGTTATCATTAATCTACAATCACGTGAAGAACATTATGTTTCCTAGACTCCCCCCTTCACCAAGTTCCTCCCAAAAACCTCTTACATTTGCTGTCAGTTAGCAGATATGGATGCTGTAGACCCGTTCACGATGTACCCCATCACACACCCCATTACAGTCGCTGTCCTTCAGCGTGTAGTAAGATGCTGTAGAATATCTTCTTGTCTTCTCTGTGTTGTACAGCACTCGCCATGCGACCCCGCCCTCACGCATTATACATGCTTATCCTAATCTCCCTTTTCTTTCTCCCCACCCTTATCCCTCCCTTCCCAACCACCCTTCTCAGTCCTTTTCCCTTTGGTAACTGTTACTCCACATTCGGGTTCTGTGACTCTGCTGCTGTTTTTTTTCCCAGTGTTTCTTTTTTGTTATACTCCACAGATGAGTGAAATCATTTGGTACTTGTCTTTCTCCGCCTGGAATATTTCACTGAGCATACTACCGTCTCGCTCCATCCACGTCATTGCAAATGGTAGTATTTGTTTTCTTCTTATGGCTGCAAACGGCAGTTTTTAAACTGGACTTCATTCTTCCTTTTAGTTTGTAGTTTCGCTATGTGCTTTCACAAGTGCTTTCCTGGTTATGAGCAATACCTTTGTGTTTGACGATATGCACCTGTATTTATCTATCTGTCTGTATGTCTAACTATCTATCAATCAATCAGTCATCTTTTTGTCTGAATATCTGTCCTTGTATGCAGAACAGTTAACAACATAGACTATGTCCCTTCGCTACGTTATGCTTCCAAAAATCTTGCAAGGTAACTAGGTCGTAAGGAGAGTCCTGGGTTCCACGAGACACTTGCAGGTTGAGTCAGAAGTGTACCTACAAAACCAGGAAATGGTGGTGCAGGGACTTGTACTCGTGTCTCTGTCCTCTATCCTCTTTTATCTCCTTCTCACTTGCTGACTGTATTTAGCCACATTCATTGACATAGGGCTCCCTGAAGACAACAAGAATCCTTCCTCTGGGCCTGATGTCGACAGAAAAGTAAACTTGCTGCTTGCTCACCACCATATTTGAGGAACATTGGCGTGATAAACCCTGATAGGAGGGATTGACAAATAAAAAGGAACACCACTTTCTAGACAGGAGCAGTTGGGATAAAAGAGTGTGTTGTGGAGTGAAGAGTTTATTTTAGTGTCCTAACTTCCCTCTTTATCTGGTTATTACTTTACATTCGTGGACATCATAAACCCACTGTTTTCAAAGGCTCAGACCCATATTATTACAGCAATTCAGTTTTTGAGTTGAGAGAAAATGAGAAGGATGTTGCTGCACCACTTAATCTATGTGTGGGCACTGATGATACCAAACAAAAAGCATTCACAGTGGCCAGATAGGGCTATTTTCTACTGACTGTCTCTGGGGACACACACAGAATCCATTTGATTGATTGTTTTTCGGATTCAATTGTGTTGGGTACCTCTCAGCACCCCTACGGCTTGTAGTTTGTCTGTGTACTTGGATCTCAAGTGAGTCTCCTGTAAGAGAGCACGTAGGTGTTCTTGAGTTTTCATCCCTTCTTTTAACCCTGTGTCTTTTGTTTGGAGTACTCTAAGCCTGTCCTTTTACACTGATGATTCAGAACTGTGCCCTTATTGCACTTTAAAATTCTTTTTTTGTTATTATTAATCTACAATCACATGAAGAACATTATGTTTACTATGATCCCCCCTTCACCAAGTCCGCCCCAAAACCTCTTACAGAATGTCTCCATCAGCATAGTTGGATGCTCTAGACTACTTCACCATGAACCCCCACACACACCCCGTTACAGTCGCTGTCCATCAGCGTGTAGTAAGATGTTGTAGAATCTCTACTTTTCTTCTCTGTGTTGTACAGCACTCCCCATGCACAACCGACCGCACGCATTATTCATGCTAATAATAATATCCCTTTCTTTCTTCCTGCCCTTATCCCTCCCTTATCACTCACCCTGCCCAGTACATTTCCCTTTGGTATCTGTTAGTCCACTCTCTGGTTCTGTGATTTTGCTGCTGTTTATTTCCATCAGTTTTTCTATGTTGTTGTACTCTACACATGAGTAAAATCATTTGGTACTTGTCTTTCTCCTCCTGGCCTATTTCACTGAGCATACTACCGTCTAACTCCATCCACATCATTGTAAATGGTAGGATTTGTTTTCTTCTTATGGCTGCTTACTGCACACTTTAAACTGGATTTCATTCTTCCTTTTTGTTTGTAGTATCACTATGTGTTTTCACCATTTATCTCCTTGTTATGAGCAATAGCTTTGTGTTAATCAATATGTATCTGTATCTATCTATCTATCTATCTATCTATCTGTCTGTCTGTCTGTCTGTCTATCTGTCTATCTATTTGTCTATCAATCTATCTATTTATCTATCTACCTATATTTCCTAATATCTTTCTATCTACCTATCTATCTATCTATCTATCTATCTATCTATCTATCTATCTATCTATCTATCTATCTATCTATCTATCTGTCTGTCTGTCTATCTGTCTATCTATTTGTCTAACAATCTATCTATTTATCTGTCTATCTACCTATCTTTCCTAATATCTTTCTATCTACCTACCTACCTATCTATCTATCTATCTATCTATCTATCTATCTATCTATCTATCTATCTATCTGCCTATCTATCTTTCATGACTATCATCTATCTATCAATCATCTGTCATCTATGTATCTATGAATCTATCATCTTTTTGTGTGCCCATCTATTCTTATGTACAGAACAGTTAACAAAATCGCGTATGTCACTTTCCAACATTATGCTTCCAAAAACAGTGCAAGATGAGTAGGCTGTATTGAGAGCACTGGGTTCATTGAGACAATTGCAGGTCGAGTCAGCATCGTGTCCTTACAAAACCAGTAAATGGTGGTGCAGAGACTTGAACCCATCTCTCTGTCATTTGTCCTCTTTTCCCTCCTTCTCGATAGCTGACTGTATTTAGCCACATTCATTGACTAAGTGCTACCCTAAGACCACAAGTTTCATTCCTCTGGGCCTCTTGTAGACAGTAAAGTATACTTGGTGCTTTGCTTACCACCATGTTTGAGGGACATCGGCGTGATCACCGCTGATAGGAGCAGGGTCAAATAAAAAGAACACCTATGTCTAGACAGGAGCATTTGGGAGCAAAGAGAGTGTTGTGGAGTTACGTGTTTGTTTGAGTGTCCAAACTTACCACTTTAGGGGGTTATTACTTCTTTACATTTGTGAACATCATAAAACCCACTGATTTCAAAAGCCCAGACTCATATTATTACAGCAATTCAGTTGTTGAGGTGAGAAAAAATGAGAAGGACGTTGCTAAACCACTAAATCAATGGCTGGGCACTGCTGAAATCAAACAAAAAGAATTCACGGTGGCTAGATAGGGCTGTTTTCTACTGGCTGTCTCTGGGGACTCAAACAGAATCCATTTGTTTGTTTGTTTGTTTGTTTCTCAGTTTCACTTGTGTAGGGTACCCGTTCCCGCCCCTTCAGCTTGTGGTTTGTGTCCTTGGATCTCAAGTGAGTCTCCAGTAAGGGAGCACATAGGTGGTCTTGTGTTTTCATCCCTTATTCTAACCCTGTGTGTTTTGATTGGAGCACTCAAAGAATGTCCCTTTATTCTGATGATTCAGAGCTGTTCCCTTATTGCACTTAAAATTTTTTTTTGTTATCATTAATCTACAATCACGTGAAGAAATTTACGGTTACTAGGCTTCCCATTCAACATTCCGCATCTAAAACCAATTACAGTCGCTGCCCATCAGCGTGTAGTAAGATGGTGTAGAATCCCTACTGTCCTGTCTGTGTTGTACAGTCCTCCCCATGCTACTCCCACCACACACATTATACACACTAATACTAATGCCCCTTTCTTTCTCCCCACCCTTATCCCTCCTTCCCACCCAACCTGCCCAGTCCCTTTCCCTTTAGTAACTGTTTGCAAACTCGCGGGTTCTGTGAGTCTGCTGCTATTTTTTTCTTCAGATTTTCTTGGTTGTTATACCCCACACATGAGTGAAATCATTTGGTTCTTTTCTTTCTCCACCTGGCCTATTTCACTGAGCATAATACCCTCTAGCTCCATCCACGTTGTTGCAAATGGTAGGATTTGTTTTCTTCTTATGGCTGATTACTGCACTTTTTAAACTGGATTTCTGTCTTCTCTTTTGTCTGTAGTTTCGCTATGTGATTTCACCATTGCTCTCCTTGTTATGAGCAATAGCTTTGTTTTAATCAATATGTACCTTTATCTATCTATCTGTCTGTCTATCCATCTATCTATCTGTCTATCAATCAGTCAATCATCTTTTTGTTTGCCCATCTGTCCTTTTGTACAAAACAGTTAACCAGATAGAATGTGTCACTTCCTTACATTGTGCTTCCAAAAATCTTTCAAGCTAACTAGGCTGCAGGTAAAGCACTGGGTTCACCGAGACATTTGCAGGTAGAGTCATCTGCATATTTCTACTAAACCAGGAAATTTTGCTGCAGGGTCTTGAACCCGTGTCTCTCTCCTCTCTCCTCTTTTATCTACTTCTCACTTGCTGACTGTATGTAGTCACATTCATTGACTAAGGGCTCCCTGAAGACCACAAGTATCCTTCCTCTGGGCCTGTTTTCGACAGAAAAGTAAACTTGGTGCTTTTCTCATAACCGCGTTTGAGGGACATCAGCGTGATCACCACTGATAGGATGGAACAACAAATGAAAAGGAACACCAATTTCTAGACAGGAGCAGTTTGTTTGCAAAGAGTGTGTTGTGGGGTTACGTGTTTATTTGAGTGTCCAAACTTCCATCTTTATCTGGATATTGTTTCTTTACATTAATGAACATCATAAAACCCACTGATTTCAAAGTCCCAGACGCTTATTTTTACACCAATTCAGTTGTTGAGGTGAGATTAAATAAGAAGGACGTTGCTGCACCACTAAATCTATGGCTGGGAAGTGCTGAAACCAAACAAAAAGAAATCACGGTGGCTTGATAGGGCTATTTTCTACTGACTATCTCTGGAGACACAAACAGAATCCATTGGTTCGATTGTTTGTTTTTCAGTTTTACTTGTGTTGAGTATCTGTTCCCACCACTTCGACTTGTAGTTTGTCTGTGTCCTTGCATCTAAAGGGAGTCTCCTGTGAGGGATCACGTAGGTGGTTTTGAATATTCATCCCTACTTTTAACCCTGTGTCTTTTGTTTGGAACACTCAAAGCCTGTTTCATTTTATTCTGATGATTCAGAGCTGTGCCCTTATTGCACTTAAAAAAACTTTTTATTATCATTAATCTACAATCACGCGAAGAACATTATGTTTACTTGGCTAACCCCTTCAGCAAGGCACCCTTAGAAACCTCTTACAGATGCTGTCAATCAGCGGAGTTGGATGCTCTAGACCCCTTCACCATGAACCACCCCACACACACCATTACAGTCGCAGTCCATTAGCGTGTAGTAAGATGCTGTAGAACCTTTACTTGTCTTCTCTGTGTTGTACAGCCCTATCCAAGCTCACCCGACCCCAAGCTTTATACATGCTAATCCTAATCTCCCATTTCTTTCTCCACACCCTCATCCCTCCCTTCCCAACCACCCTGCCCAGTCCCTTTCCCTTTGGTAACTGTTAGTCCGCTTTTGGGTTCTGTGAGTATGCTGCTGTTTTTTTCCTTCAGAGTTTCTTTGTTGTTATACTCCACACACGAGTGAAATCATTTGGTACTTGTCTTTCTCGACCTGGCCTATTTCACTGAGCATAATACCATCTTGCTCCATCCACATCATTGCAAATGGTAGGATTTATTTTCCTCTTATGACTGCTTACGGCAGTTTTTAAACTGGACTTATTTCTAACTGTATGTTTGTAGTTTCGCTATGTGCTTTCACCATTGAACTCCTGTTTATGAGAATAGCTTTATGTTAATTGATATGTATCTGAATCTATCTATCTGTCTGTCTGTCTATCTATCAGTCTCTCTATCTATCCTTCTATCTTTCTTTCTTTCTATCTATCTCTCTGTCTATCTATCTATCCTTCTTTCTATCTATCTATCTATCTATCTATCTATCTATCTATCTATCTATCTATCTATCTATCTATCTATCTTCCTGTCATCTATCTATAATGTCTATCATCTATCTATCTATCATCTATCATCTATCATCTATCTATCTATTTATGAATCAATCATCTTTTTTTCTTCCCATCTATCCTTATGTACAGAACAGATAACAACATCGCCTATGTCACTTCCCTACATTATGCTTCCAAAAATCCTGCAAGGTAACTAGGCCGTAGGGAGAGCACTGGGTTCATTGAGACACTTGCAGGTCTAGTCAGCCGCGTGTGCTTATAAAACCTGTAAATGTTGGTGCAGGGACTGGCACCCATATCTCTGTCCTCTATCCTCTTTTACCTGCTTCTGTCTTCAAGACAGTATTCAGCCACATTCATGGAATAAGTGCTCCCTGAAGACCACAAGTATCCTTCCTCTGGGCCTGTTGAAGACAGAAAAATATACTTGGTGCTTTGCTATCCACCGAGTTTGAGGGACATCGATGTGAGCTCCGCTGATAGGAGGAGGGACAAATAAAAAGGAACACCTATTTCTAGACAGGAGCATTTGGCAGCAATGACGGTGTTGTGGAGTTACATGTTTGAGAGTCCAAACTTCCCTCTTTAGGTGATTACTTCTTTACATTCAAGAACATCATAAAACCAACTGATTTCAAAAGCCAAGACGCATATTATTACAGCAATTCAGTTGTTGAGGTGAGAAAACATGAGAAGGATGTTGCAGAACCTCTAAATGTATGGCTGGGCACAGCTGAAACCAAACAAAAAGAATTCACGGTGCCTAGATAGGGCTATTTTCTACTGGCTGTCTCTGGGGACTCAAACAGAATCCATTTGTTTGTTTGTTTGTTTCTCAGTTTCACTTGGGTAGGGTCCCTGTACCTGCCCATTCTGCTTGTAGTTTGTCTGTGTCCTTGGATCCCAAGTGAATCTCCAGAAAGGGAGCAAGTAGGTGGTCTTGAGTTTTCATCCCTTCCTCTATCCCTGTGTCTTTTGATTGGAGCACTCAGAGCCTGTCCTTTTATTCTGACAATTGAGAGGTGTGTCATTATTGCACTTACAAAAATTTTTTTGTTATAATCAATCTACAATCACGCGAAGATCATTATGATCACCAAGAACACAAAGTCCCCCCCAAAAGTCCCGTTACCGTAACTCTTCATCAGCGTAGTTGGATGTTGTACACCCCTTCAGCATGTCCCCCAACACACACCCCATTACAGCCGCTGTCCATAGGCGTGTAGTAAGATGCTGTAGAAATAGTACTTCTCTTTTGTGTTGTACAGCCCTCACTATGCTCCCCACACCCCACACATTATAAATGCTAATCCTAATGCCCACTTTCTTTCTGCCCACACTTTTCCCTACCTTCCCACCCTCCCGGCCCAGTCCCTTTCCCTTTGGTAACTGTTAGTCCACTGTCAGGTTCTGTTAGTCTGCTGCTGTTATTTTCCTTCAGTTTTTCTTTGTTGTTATACCCCACAAATGAATGAAATCATTTGGTACTTGTCTTTCTCCACCTGTCCTATTTCACTGAGCATAATACCCTCTAGTCCATCCAAGTTATTGAAAATGATAGGATTTGTTTTCTTTTATATCTGCTTAGTGCACTTTTTAAACTTGATTTCATTCTTCTCTTTTTTTTGTAGTTTCGCTATGTGCTTTCACCATTGCTTTCCTGGTTATGAGCAATAGCTTTGTGTTAATCGATATGTACTTATATCTATCTGTCTTTCTATATATATACCTATCTATCTATCTATCGATCAATCATCTTTTTCTCTCCCCATCAGTCCTTGTGTACAGAACAGTTAACCACATAGCCTATGTCACATCCCTACATTATGCTTCGAATAATATTGCAAGGTATCTAGGCCGTATTGAGAGCACTGGGTTCGCAAAGGCACTTGAAGGTCAAGTCAGCCGTGTGAACCCACAAAACCAGGAAATTGTGGTGCAGGGACTTGAACCCGCGTATCCATCCTCTGTCCTCTTTCATCTCCTTCTAACTTGCTGTATGTATTTAGTCACATTCATTGACTAAGTGCTTCCTGAAGACCACAAGTATCATTCCTCTGGGCCTGTTGTTGAAAGAAAAATAAACTTGTTGCTTTGCTCACAGCCATGTTTGAAGGACATCAGCGTGATCACTGCCAATAGGACGGAGGGTCAAATTAAAAGGAACACCAATTTCTAGACAGGAGCAGTTGGGAGCTAAGAGTGTATTGTGGAGTGACGTGTTTATTTGAGTGTCCAAGCTTACCTCTTTAGCTGGTTATTATATCTTCACATTCGTGAACATCATAAAACCCACTGATTTCAAAGGCCCAGTTCCTTATTATAACAGTAACTAAGTTGTTGAGGTGACAGAAAATGAGAAGTATGTTGCTGCACCACTAAATCTATGGCTGATAACTTCTGATACCAAACAAAAAGAATTCACGGTGGCCAGAGAGGGCTATTTTCTGCTGACTGTCTCTGGGGACTCAAACAGAATCCATTTATTTGATTGTTTGTTTTTCAGTTTCACTCGTGTATGGTACTTTTCCACACACCTTCTTCTTGTAGATTGTCTGTGTCCTTGGATCTCAAGTGAGTCTCCTGTAAGTAAGCACGTAGGTGTCTTGAGTTTTCATCCCTTCTTTTAACCCCGTGACTTTTGTTTGCAGCACTCAGTTCCTGACCTCTTATTCTGATGATTCAGAACTGTGCACTTATTGCACTTAAAGAATTTTTTTATCATTAATCTACAATTACGTGAACATTATGTTTACTATGCACCCCACTTCACCAAGTCCCCCCGAAAAACCTCTTCCCACCCTGTCGATCAGCGTAGTTGGATGCTGTAGACCCCTTCACCATGTCCCACCCCAAAGACCCCGTTACAGTCGCTGTCCATCAGTGAGTTGTAAGATGCTATATGATCTGTACTAGTCTTCTATGTGTTGTACAGTACTCCCCATGCACACCCGACCCCTCGCATTATACATGCTAATCCCAATTACCACTATTCTTTCTACCCACACTTATCCCTATCTTCAGACTCACCTTGCCTAGTCCTTTATCCTTTGGTAACTTTTACTGGACTCTCGGGTTCTGTGAGACAGCTGCTGTTTTTTTCCTTCAGTTTTTCTTTGATTTTATACTGCACACATGAGTGAAATCACTTGGCTCTTGTCTATCTCCGCCTAGCCTATTTCTCTGAACATACTACTGTCTAGCTCAATGCACGTCATTGCAAACGGTAGTATTTGTTTTCTTCTTAAGGTTGCTTACTGCAATTTTAAACTGGATTTCATTCTACCTTTTTGTTGTAGTTTAGCTATATTATTCACCATTCAACTCCTGTTTATGAACAATAGCTTTCTGTCAATCGATAGGTATCTGTATCTATCTATCTAATGGTCTGTCTGTCTATCTATGAATCTCTGTATGTATGTATCTATGGATCTATGGATCTATCTATATATCTGTCTACCTATCATCTATCTATGATGTCTATCATCTTCAATCTATGTACCTATCTATCTGTCTTTCATCTGTCATCTCTCTACCTACCTGTCTATGAATCAATCATCTTTTTGGCTTCCCATCTATCCTTATGTACAGAACAGTTAACATCATACCCTATGTCTCTTCCCTACATTATGCTTAAAGAAATCTTGCAAGGTAACTAAGCCATAAGTAGAGCACTGAGTTCACTGATACACTTTCAGGTAGAGTCAGCCGCGTGTGCTTACAAAAAGAGTAAATGGAGGTGAAAGGACTTGAACCCATATCTCTGTCCTCTGTCCTCTTATACTTTCTGCTCGTTTGGTGACTTTATTTGGCCACATTCAGTGAGTGAGTGATCCCTGAAGACCACAAGTATCCTTCGACTGGGTCTGTTGTCGACAGAAAAGTGTACTTGGTTCTTTGCACACCACCATGTTTGAGGAACATCGGCGTGATCACTGCTGATAGGTGGAAGGACAAATATAAAGGAACACCTATTTCTTGACAGTAGTAGTAGGAAACAAAGAGTGTGTTGTGCAGTGAAGTGATACTTGAGTGTCCTAACTTCAATCTTTAGGTGGTTATTACTTCTTTACATTCGTGAACATAATAAAAATAAATGATTTTAAAAGCCCTGACGCATATTATTACAGCAATTCATTTGTTGAGGTGAGAGGAAATGAGAAGGAAGTTGCTGCACAACTAAATCTATGCCTGAGCACACCTGAAAACAAACAAAAAGAATTCATGATGGCTAAATAGGGCTATTTTCTACTGACTCTCTCTGGGGACTCAAACAGAATCCATTTGTTTGTTTGTTTCTCAGTTTCACTTGTATAGGGTACCTGTCCCCGCCCATTCAGCTTGTAGTTTGTCTGTGTACTTGCATCTCAAGTGAGTCTCCAGTAAGGGAGCACGTAGCTGGTCTTGAGTTTTCATCAGTTCTTCTAACCCTATGTTTTTTGATTGGAGCCCTCAAAGCCTGTACTTTTATTCTGATATTTGAGAGCTGTGCTCTTACTCCACTTAGAAATTTATTTTGTTCTCATTAATATACAATCACATACAGAACATAATGTTTTCCAGTCTAACCCCTTCACCATGAACCCCCAAATCCCAGGTACAGTTGCTGTCCGTCAGCATGTACTAAGATGCTGTAGAATCACTACATGTCTTATCTGTGTTGTACAAACCTACCCATGACCTCCCACCCTACATATATACCTGCTAATCCTAATGCCCCCATACTTTTTCCCCGCCCTTAGTACTCCCTTCCCACAAACCCTCCCCTGTCCCTTTCTCTTTGGTAACTGTTAGTCCACTCTCGGGTTCTGTGAGTCTCCTGCTGTCTTTTCCTTCAGTTTTTCTTTGTTATCATACTCCACACATGAATGAAATCATTTGGTACATTTATTTCTCCGCCTGGCCTATTTGACAGAGCCTAATACCCTCTACCTCCATCCACGTTATTGCAAATGACAGGATTTGTTTTCTCCTTATGGCTGCTTACTGCACTTTTTAAATTGGATTTCATTCTTCTTTTTTGTTTGTAGTTTCGCTATGTGCTTTCACCAATTCTCTCCTGGTAATGAGCAGTAGCTTTGTGTTAGTCGATATGTACCTATATCTATCTTTCTGTCTGTCTATCAATTGATCAATCAATCGAACAATCATCTTTTTGTCTGCCCATCTGTCCTTGTGTACAGAACAGTTACCATATATCCTATATCACTTTCCTACTCGGTGCTTCCAAAAATCCTGCAAAGTATCTAGGCTGTAGGGAGAGCACTGGATACACCGAGAAACTTGCTGGCCGAGTCGGTCGCGTGTAGCTACAAAACCAGGAAATGGTTGTGCCAGGACTTGAACCCGTGTCTCTGTCCTCTGTCTTCTTTCATCTCCTTCTAACTTGCTGTCTGTATTTAGCCACATTCATTGACTATGTGCTCCCTGAAGACCACAAGTATCATTCCTCTGGGCCTGTTGTCGACGGTAAAGTAAACTTGTTGATTTGCTCACCACCATGTTTGAAGGACATCAGCGTGATCACCGCCGATAGGATGGAGGGTCAAATAAAAAGGAACACCAATTTCTAGACAGGAGCAGTTGGGAGCTAAGAGTGTATTGTGGAGTGACGTGTTTATTTGATTGTCCAAACTTCCCTCTTTAGGTGGTTATTAGATCTTCACATTCGTGAACATCATAAAACCCACTTATTTCAAAGGCCCAGATGCTTTTTATTACAGCAACTCAGTTGTTGAGGTGAGAGAAAATAAGAAGTATGTTGCTGCACCACTAAATCTATGGCTGGGAATTGCTGATACCAAACCAGAAGAATTCACGGTGGCCAGAGAGGGCTATTTCCTGCTGACTGTCTCAGGGGACTCAAACAGAATCCATTTGTTTGATTGTTTGTTTTTCAGTTTCACTCGTGTATGGTACTTGTCCACACACCTTCTTCTTGTAGATTGTCTGTGTCCTTGGATCTCAAGTGTGTCTCCTGTAAGTAAGCACATAGGTGTTTTGAGTTTTCATCCCTTCTTTTAACCCTGTGTCTTTTGTTTGCAGCACTCAGTGCCTGACCTTTTATTCTGATGATTCAGAACTCTGCACTTATTGCAATTAAAGAATTTTTTTATCATTAATCTACAATCACGTGAAGAACTCTATGTATACTATGCGCCCCCCTTCACCAAGTCCCCCTGAAAAACCTCTTCACTCCCTGTCGATCAGCGTAGTTGTATGCTGTAGACCCCTTCACCATTTCCCCCCCCACGGACCCCGTTACAGTCGCTATCCATCAGTGAGTAGTAAGATGCTATATGATCTGTACTAGTCTTCTCTGTGTTGTACAGTACTCCCATGCTCACCCGACCCCACGCATTATACATGCTAATCCTAATGCCCCCATTCTTCCTCCCCACACTTATCCCTCCCTTCAGTCCCACCCTGCCCACTCCTTTTTCCTTTGGTAACTTTTACTGAACTCTCGGGTTCTGTGAGACAGCTGCTGTTTTTTTCCTTCATTTTTTCTTTGTTGTTATACTGCACACTTGAGTGAAATCACTTGGTACTTGTCTTTCTCCGCCTGTCCTATTTATCTGAACATACTACCGTCTAGCTCCATGCACGTCATATCAAACGGTAGTGTTTGTTTTCTTCTTAAAGCTGCTTACTGCACATTTTAAACTGGATTTCATTCTTCATTTTTGTTTGCATTTTAGCTATGTTATTCACCATTCAACTCCTGTTTATGAACATAAGCTTTGTGTCAATTGATATGTATCTGTATCTATCTATCTAACGGTCTGTCTATGTATGTATGTATGTATGTATATATGTATGTATGTATGGATGGATGGATCTATCTATCTATCTATCTATCTATCTATCTTCCTATCATGTATCTACAATGTCTTTCATCTATCAATCTGTATACCTATCTATCTATCATTCATCTGTCGTCTTTCTACCTATCTATCTATGAATCAATCATCTTTTTGTCTGCCCATCTATCCTTATGTACAGAACAGTTAACAACATAGCCTATGTCTCTTCCCTACATTATGCTTCCAGAAATCTTGCAAGGTAACTAAGCCATAAGGAGAGCACTGTGTTCACCGATACACTTTCAGGTAGAGTCAGCCGCGTGTGCTTACAAAAGCAGTAAATGGAGGTGAAAGGACTTGAAACCGTTTCTCTGTCCTCTGTCCTCTTATAATTCCTGCTCGCTTGGTGACTTTATTTAGCCACATTCAGTGAGTAAGTGATCCCTGAAGACCACAAGTATCCTTCGTCTGGGCCTGTTGTCGACAGAAAAGTGTACTTGGCCCTTTGCACACCGCCATGTTTGAGGGACATCGGCGTGATCACTGCTGATAGGTGGAGGGACAAATATAAAGGAACACTTATTTCTGGACAGGAGCAGTTGGGAACAAAGTGTGTTTTGTGGAGTGAAGTGTTTATGTGAGGGTCCAAACGTCCCTCTTTAGATGGTTATTACTTCTTTACATTCGTGAACATCATAAAAAGCAATGATTTCAAAAGCGTAGAGGCCTATTATTACAGCAATTCATTTGTTGAGGTGGGAGGAAATGAGAAGGAAGTTGCTGCACCACGAAATCTATGCCTGAGCACTGCTGAAACAAAACAAAAAGAATTCACGGTGGCTAGATTGGGCTATTTTCTACTGACTCTCTCTGGGGACACAAACAGAATCCATTTGTTTGTTTGTTTCTCAGTTTCACTTGCATAGGGTACCTGTCCCTGCCCCTTCAGCTTGTAGTTTGTCTGTGTCCTTGGATCTCAAGTGAGCCTCCAGAAAGGGAGCACGTACGTGGTCTTGAATTTTCATCAGTTCTTCTAACCCTGTGTCTTTTGATTGGAGCACTCAAAGCCTGTACTTTTATTCTGATATTTGAGAGCAGTGCTCTTACATCAGTTTGAAATTTTCTTTGTTCTCATTAATATACAATCACATGCAGAACATTATGTATTCCAGTCTACCCTCTTCAGCAAGTCCCCCCCAAATGCCAGTTACAGTCGCTGTCCGTCAGCATGTACTAAGATGCTGTAGAATCACTACATGTCTTCTCTGTGTTGTACAGCCCTACCCATGACTCCCCATCCTACACATTAAACATGCTAATCCTAATGCCCCCATTCTTTTTCCTCGCCCTTATTACTCCCTTCCCACAAACGCTACCCAGTCCCTTTCTCTTTGGTAACTGTTAGTCCACTCTCGAGTTCTGTGAGTCTGCTGCTGTCTTTCCTTCAGTTTTTCTTTGTTATCATACTCCACACATGAGTGAAATCATTTGGTACATGTATTTCTCCGACTGGCCTATTTGACTGAGCATAATACCCTCTACCTCCATCCACGTTATTGCAAATGATAGGATTTGTTTTCTTCTTATGGCTGCTTACTGCACTTTTTAAACTGGATTTCATTCTTCTTTTTTGTTTGTAGTTTCGCTATGTGCTTTCTCCATTGTTCTCCTGGTAATGAGCAGTAGATTTGTGTTAGTCGATATGAACCTATATCGATCTATCTGTCTGTCTATGTATTTATCAATCAATCAATCAAATTTTTGTCCGCCCATCTTTCCTTGTGTACAGAACAGTTAACCTCATATCCTATATCACTTTCCTACACTATGCTTCCAAAAATCTTGCAAAGTATCTAGGCTGTAGAGAGAGCACTGGGTTCACCGAGAGCCTTGCAGGTCGAGACGGCCACGTGTACCTACAAAACCAGGAAATGGTTGTGCCGGGACTTAAACCCTTGTCTCTCTCCTCTGTCCTCTTTCATCTCCTTCTAATTTGCTGTCTGTAATTAGCCACATTCATTGACTAAGTGCTCCCTGAAGACCACAAGTATCATTCCTCTGGGAAAGTTGTCGACAGAAAAGTGAACTTGTTGCTTTGCTCACCACCATGTTTGAAGGATATCAGCGTGATCACCGCCGATAGGACGGAGGGTCAAGTAGAAAGGAACACAAATTTCTAGACAGGAGCAGTTGGGAGCCAAGAGTTTATTGTGGAGTGACGTGTTTATTTGAGTGTCCAAACTTCCCTCTTTAGGTGATTATTAGATCTTCTCAGTCGTGAAATCATAAAACCCACTGATTTAAAAGGCCCAGATGCTTATTATTACAGCAACTCAGTTGTTGAGGTGAGAGAAAATGAGAAGTATGTTGCTGCACCACTAAATCTATCGCTGGGAACTGATGAAACCAAAAAAAAATAATTCACGGTGGTCAGATCGGGCTATTTTCTGCTGACGGTCTCTGGGGACTCAAACAGAATCCATTTGTTTGATAGTTTGTTTTTCAGATTCACTCGTGTAAGGTACTTGTCCACACACCTGCTTGTAGTTTGTCTGTGTCCTTGGATCTCAAGTGAGTCTCCTGAAAGTAAGCACGTAGGTGTCTTGAGTTTTTATCCCTTCTTTTAACCCTGTGTCTTTTGTTTGAAGCACTCAGTGCATGACCTTTTATTCTGATGATTCAGAGCTGTACATTTATTGCACTTAAAGTAATTTTTGTCATTAATCTACAATCACGTGAAGAACATTATGTTTACTATGCACCCCCCCTCAACAAGCCCCCCGAAAAACCTCTTCAGTCGCTGTCTATCAGCGTAGTTGAATGCTGTGGATCCCTTTACCATGTCCGCCCCCACAGACCCGTTACAGTAATTTTCCATCAGTGAGTAGTAAGATGCTGTGATCTCTACTAGTCTTCTCTGTGTTGTACAGTACTCCCCATGCACACCCGACCCCACACATTATTCATGCTATTCCCAATTACCACTATTCTTTCTCCCCACACTTATCCCTCCCTTCAGACTCACCCTGCCTTGTCCTTTTCCCTTTGGTAACTTTTAGTCAACTCTCGGATTCTGTGAGAGTGCTGCTGTTTTTTTCCTTCAGTTTCTCTTTGTTGTTTTACTCCACACATGAGTGAAATCACTTGGTACTTCTCTTTCTCCGCCTGGCCTATTTCTCTGAACGTACTACCGTCTAGCTCCATCCACGTCATTGACAATGGTAGTGTTTGTTTTCTTCTTAAGGCTGATTACTGCAATTTTAAACTGGATTTCATTCTTCATTTTTGTTTGTAGATTAGCTATGTTATTCAACATTCAACTCCTATTTATGAACAGTAGCTTTGTGTCAATCGATATGTATCTCTATCTATCTATCTAACGGTCTGTCTATCTATGTATCTGTGTATGTAAGTATGTATGTATGTATCTATGGATCTATCTATCTATCTATCTATCTATCTTCCTATCATCAATCTATGATGTCTATCATCTATCAGTCTATGTACCTATCTATCTTTCTTTCATCTGTCGTCTGTCTACCTATCTATCTATGTATCAATCACCTTTTTGTCTGCCCATCTATCCTTCTGTACAGAAGAGTTAACAACATAGCTTATGTCTCTTTCCTACATTATGCTTCCAGAAATCTTGCAAGGTAGCTAAGCCATAAGGAGAGCACTGTGTTCACCGATACACTTTCAGGTAGAGTCAGCCGCGTGTGCTTACAAAACCAGTAAATGGATGTGAAAGGACTTGAACCCGTATCTCTGTCCTCTGTCCTCTTATACTTCCTGCTCGCTTGGTGACTTTATTTAGCCACATTCAGTGAGTAAGAGATCACTGAAGACCACAAGTATCCTTCGTCTGGGCCTGTTGTCGACAGAAAAGTGTACTTGGGTCTTTGCACACCACCATGTTTTAGGGACATCGGTGTGATCACTGCTGATAGGTGGAGGGACAAATATAAAGGAACACCTATTTCTGGACAGGAGCATTTGGGAAATAAGAGTGTGTAGTGGAGTGAAGTGTTTATTTGAGGGTCCAAACGTCCCTCTTTAGATGGTTATTACTTCTTTACATTCGTGAACATCATAAAAAGCAATGATTTCAAAAGCGTAGAGGCCTATTATTACAGCAATTCATTTGTTGAGGTGGGAGGAAATGAGAAGGAAGTTGCTGCACCACGAAATCTATGCCTGAGCACTGCTGAAACAAAACAAAAAGAATTCACGGTGGCTAGATTGGGCTATTTTCTACTGACTCTCTCTGGGGACACAAACAGAATCCATTTGTTTGTTTGTTTCTCAGTTTCACTTGCATAGGGTACCTGTCCCTGCCCCTTCAGCTTGCAGTTTGTCTGTGTCCTTGGATCTCAAGTGAGCCTCCAGAAAGGGAGCACGTACGTGGTCTTGAATTTTCATCAGTTCTTCTAACCCTGTGTCTTTTGATTGGAGCACTCAAAGCCTGTACTTTTATTCTGATATTTGAGAGCAGTGCTCTTACATCAGTTTGAAATTTTCTTTGTTCTCATTAATATACAATCACATGCAGAACATTATGTTTTCCAGTCTACCCTCTTCAGCAAGTCCCCCCCAAATGCCAGTTACAGTCGCTGTCCGTCAGCATGTCCTAAGATGCTGTAGAATCACTACATGTCTTCTCTGTGTTGTACAGCCCTACCCATGACTCCCCATCCTACACATTAAACATGCTAATCCTAATGCCCCCATTCTTTTTCCTCGCCCTTATTACTCCCTTCCCACAAATGCTACCCAGTCCCTTTAACTTTGGTAACTGTTAGTCCACTCTCGAGTTCTGTGAGTCTGCTGCTGTCTTTTCCTTCAGTTTTTCTTTTTTATCATACTCCACACATGAGTGAAATCATTTGGTACATGTATTTCTCCGCCTGGCCTGTTTGACTGAGCATAATACCCTCTACCTCCATTAACGTTATTGCAAATGATAGGATGTGTTTTCTTTTTATGGCTGCTTACTGCACTTTTTAAACTGGATTTCATTCTTCTTTTTTGTTTGTAGTTTCGCTATGTGCTTTCACCATTGTTCTCCTGGTAAATGGCAGTAGCTTTGTGTTAGTCGATATGTACCTATATCGATCTATCTGTCTGTCTATGTATTTATCAATCAATCAATCAAATTTTTGTCGGCCCATCTGTCCTTGTGTACAGAACAGTTAACCTCATATCCTATATCACTTTCCTACACTATGCTTCCAAAAATCTTGCAAAGTATCTAGGCTGTAGAGAGAGCACTGGGTTCACCGAGAGCCTTGCAGGTCGAGACGGCCACGTGTACCTACAAAACCAGGAAATGGTTGTGCCGGGACTTAAACCCTTGTCTCTCTCCTCTGTCCTCTTTCATCTCCTTCTAATTTGCTGTCTGTAATTAGCCACATTCATTGACTAAGTGCTCCCTGAAGACCACAAGTATCATTCCTCTGGGAAAGTTGTCGACAGAAAAGTGAACTTGTTGCTTTGCTCACCACCATGTTTGAAGGATATCAGCGTGATCACCGCCGATAGGACGGAGGGTCAAGTAGAAAGGAACACAAATTTCTAGACAGGAGCAGTTGGGAGCCAAGAGTTTATTGTGGAGTGACGTGTTTATTTGAGTGTCCAAACTTCCCTCTTTAGGTGATTATTAGATCTTCTCAGTCGTGAAATCATAAAACCCACTGATTTAAAAGGCCCAGATGCTTATTATTACAGCAACTCAGTTGTTGAGGTGAGAGAAAATGAGAAGTATGTTGCTGCACCACTAAATCTATCGCTGGGAACTGATGAAACCAAAAAAAAATAATTCACGGTGGTCAGATCGGGCTATTTTCTGCTGACGGTCTCTGGGGACTCAAACAGAATCCATTTGTTTGATAGTTTGTTTTTCAGATTCACTCGTGTAAGGTACTTGTCCACACACCTGCTTGTAGTTTGTCTGTGTCCTTGGATCTCAAGTGAGTCTCCTGAAAGTAAGCACGTAGGTGTCTTGAGTTTTTATCCCTTCTTTTAACCCTGTGTCTTTTGTTTGAAGCACTCAGTGCATGACCTTTTATTCTGATGATTCAGAGCTGTACATTTATTGCACTTAAAGTAATTTTTGTCATTAATCTACAATCACGTGAAGAACATTATGTTTACTATGCACCCCCCCTCAACAAGCCCCCCGAAAAACCTCTTCAGTCGCTGTCTATCAGCGTAGTTGAATGCTGTGGATCCCTTTACCATGTCCGCCCCCACAGACCCGTTACAGTAATTTTCCATCAGTGAGTAGTAAGATGCTGTGATCTCTACTAGTCTTCTCTGTGTTGTACAGTACTCCCCATGCACACCCGACCCCACACATTATTCATGCTATTCCCAATTACCACTATTCTTTCTCCCCACACTTATCCCTCCCTTCAGACTCACCCTGCCTTGTCCTTTTCCCTTTGGTAACTTTTAGTCAACTCTCGGATTCTGTGAGAGTGCTGCTGTTTTTTTCCTTCAGTTTCTCTTTGTTGTTTTACTCCACACATGAGTGAAATCACTTGGTACTTCTCTTTCTCCGCCTGGCCTATTTCTCTGAACGTACTACCGTCTAGCTCCATCCACGTCATTGACAATGGTAGTGTTTGTTTTCTTCTTAAGGCTGATTACTGCAATTTTAAACTGGATTTCATTCTTCATTTTTGTTTGTAGATTAGCTATGTTATTCAACATTCAACTCCTATTTATGAACAGTAGCTTTGTGTCAATCGATATGTATCTCTATCTATCTATCTAACGGTCTGTCTATCTATGTATCTGTGTATGTAAGTATGTATGTATGTATCTATGGATCTATCTATCTATCTATCTATCTATCTTCCTATCATCAATCTATGATGTCTATCATCTATCAGTCTATGTACCTATCTATCTTTCTTTCATCTGTCGTCTGTCTACCTATCTATCTATGTATCAATCACCTTTTTGTCTGCCCATCTATCCTTCTGTACAGAAGAGTTAACAACATAGCTTATGTCTCTTTCCTACATTATGCTTCCAGAAATCTTGCAAGGTAGCTAAGCCATAAGGAGAGCACTGTGTTCACCGATACACTTTCAGGTAGAGTCAGCCGCGTGTGCTTACAAAACCAGTAAATGGATGTGAAAGGACTTGAACCCGTATCTCTGTCCTCTGTCCTCTTATACTTCCTGCTCGCTTGGTGACTTTATTTAGCCACATTCAGTGAGTAAGAGATCACTGAAGACCACAAGTATCCTTCGTCTGGGCCTGTTGTCGACAGAAAAGTGTACTTGGGTCTTTGCACACCACCATGTTTTAGGGACATCGGTGTGATCACTGCTGATAGGTGGAGGGACAAATATAAAGGAACACCTATTTCTGGACAGGAGCATTTGGGAAATAAGAGTGTGTAGTGGAGTGAAGTGTTTATTTGAGGGTCCAAACGTCCCTCTTTAGATGGTTATTACTTCTTTACATTCGTGAACATCATAAAAAGCAATGATTTCAAAAGCGTAGAGGCCTATTATTACAGCAATTCATTTGTTGAGGTGGGAGGAAATGAGAAGGAAGTTGCTGCACCACGAAATCTATGCCTGAGCACTGCTGAAACAAAACAAAAAGAATTCACGGTGGCTAGATTGGGCTATTTTCTACTGACTCTCTCTGGGGACACAAACAGAATCCATTTGTTTGTTTGTTTCTCAGTTTCACTTGCATAGGGTACCTGTCCCTGCCCCTTCAGCTTGTAGTTTGTCTGTGTCCTTGGATCTCAAGTGAGCCTCCAGAAAGGGAGCACGTACGTGGTCTTGAATTTTCATCAGTTCTTCTAACCCTGTGTCTTTTGATTGGAGCACTCAAAGCCTGTACTTTTATTCTGATATTTGAGAGCAGTGCTCTTACATCAGTTTGAAATTTTCTTTGTTCTCATTAATATACAATCACATGCAGAACATTATGTTTTCCAGTCTACCCTCTTCAGCAAGTCCCCCCCAAATGCCAGTTACAGTCGCTGTCCGTCAGCATGTCCTAAGATGCTGTAGAATCACTACATGTCTTCTCTGTGTTGTACAGCCCTACCCATGACTCCCCATCCTACACATTAAACATGCTAATCCTAATGCCCCCATTCTTTTTCCTCGCCCTTATTACTCCCTTCCCACAAATGCTACCCAGTCCCTTTCTCTTTGGTAACTGTTAGTCCACTCTCGAGTTCTGTGAGTCTGCTGCTGTCTTTTCCTTCAGTTTTTCTTTTTTATCATACTCCACACATGAGTGAAATCATTTGGTACATGTATTTCTCCGCCTGGCCTGTTTGACTGAGCATAATACCCTCTACCTCCATTAACGTTATTGCAAATGATAGGATGTGTTTTCTTTTTATGGCTGCTTACTGCACTTTTTAAACTGGATTTCATTCTTCTTTTTTGTTTGTAGTTTCGCTATGTGCTTTCACCATTGTTCTCCTGGTAAATGGCAGTAGCTTTGTGTTAGTCGATATGTACCTATATCGATCTATCTGTCTGTCTATGTATTTATCAATCAATCAATCAAATTTTTGTCGGCCCATCTGTCCTTGTGTACAGAACAGTTAACCTCATATCCTATATCACTTTCCTACACTATGCTTCCAAAAATCTTGCAAAGTATCTAGGCTGTAGAGAGAGCACTGGGTTCACCGAGAGCCTTGCAGGTCGAGACGGCCACGTGTACCTACAAAACCAGGAAATGGTTGTGCCGGGACTTAAACCCTTGTCTCTCTCCTCTGTCCTCTTTCATCTCCTTCTAATTTGCTGTCTGTAATTAGCCACATTCATTGACTAAGTGCTCCCTGAAGACCACAAGTATCATTCCTCTGGGAAAGTTGTCGACAGAAAAGTGAACTTGTTGCTTTGCTCACCACCATGTTTGAAGGATATCAGCGTGATCACCGCCGATAGGACGGAGGGTCAAGTAGAAAGGAACACAAATTTCTAGACAGGAGCAGTTGGGAGCCAAGAGTTTATTGTGGAGTGACGTGTTTATTTGAGTGTCCAAACTTCCCTCTTTAGGTGATTATTAGATCTTCTCAGTCGTGAAATCATAAAACCCACTGATTTAAAAGGCCCAGATGCTTATTATTACAGCAACTCAGTTGTTGAGGTGAGAGAAAATGAGAAGTATGTTGCTGCACCACTAAATCTATCGCTGGGAACTGATGAAACCAAAAAAAAATAATTCACGGTGGTCAGATCGGGCTATTTTCTGCTGACGGTCTCTGGGGACTCAAACAGAATCCATTTGTTTGATAGTTTGTTTTTCAGATTCACTCGTGTAAGGTACTTGTCCACACACCTGCTTGTAGTTTGTCTGTGTCCTTGGATCTCAAGTGAGTCTCCTGAAAGTAAGCACGTAGGTGTCTTGAGTTTTTATACCTTCTTTTAACCCTGTGTCTTTTGTTTGAAGCACTCAGTGCATGACCTTTTATTCTGATGATTCAGAGCTGTACATTTATTGCACTTAAAGTATTTTTTTGTCATTAATCTACAATCACGTGAAGAACATTATGTTTACTATGCACCCCCCCTCAACAAGCCCCCCGAAAAACCTCTTCAGTCGCTGTCTATCAGCGTAGTTGAATGCTGTGGATCCCTTTACCATGTCCGCCCCCACAGACCCGTTACAGTAATTTTCCATCAGTGAGTAGTAAGATGCTGTGATCTCTACTAGTCTTCTCTGTGTTGTACAGTACTCCCCATGCACACCCGACCCCACACATTATTCATGCTATTCCCAATTACCACTATTCTTTCTCCCCACACTTATCCCTCCCTTCAGACTCACCCTGCCTTGTCCTTTTCCCTTTGGTAACTTTTAGTCAACTCTCGGATTCTGTGAGAGTGCTGCTGTTTTTTTCCTTCAGTTTCTCTTTGTTGTTTTACTCCACACATGAGTGAAATCACTTGGTACTTCTCTTTCTCCGCCTGGCCTATTTCTCTGAACGTACTACCGTCTAGCTCCATCCACGTCATTGACAATGGTAGTGTTTGTTTTCTTCTTAAGGCTGATTACTGCAATTTTAAACTGGATTTCATTCTTCATTTTTGTTTGTAGATTAGCTATGTTATTCAACATTCAACTCCTATTTATGAACAGTAGCTTTGTGTCAATCGATATGTATCTCTATCTATCTATCTAACGGTCTGTCTATCTATGTATCTGTGTATGTAAGTATGTATGTATGTATCTATGGATCTATCTATCTATCTATCTATCTATCTTCCTATCATCAATCTATGATGTCTATCATCTATCAGTCTATGTACCTATCTATCTTTCTTTCATCTGTCGTCTGTCTACCTATCTATCTATGTATCAATCACCTTTTTGTCTGCCCATCTATCCTTCTGTACAGAAGAGTTAACAACATAGCTTATGTCTCTTTCCTACATTATGCTTCCAGAAATCTTGCAAGGTAGCTAAGCCATAAGGAGAGCACTGTGTTCACCGATACACTTTCAGGTAGAGTCAGCCGCGTGTGCTTACAAAACCAGTAAATGGATGTGAAAGGACTTGAACCCGTATCTCTGTCCTCTGTCCTCTTATACTTCCTGCTCGCTTGGTGACTTTATTTAGCCACATTCAGTGAGTAAGAGATCCCTGAAGACCACAAGTATCCTTCGTCTGGGCCTGTTGTCGACAGAAAAGTGTACTTGGGTCTTTGCACACCACCATGTTTTAGGGACATCGGTGTGATCACTGCTGATAGGTGGAGGGACAAATATAAAGGAACACCTATTTCTGGACAGGAGCATTTGGGAAATAAGAGTGTGTAGTGGAGTGAAGTGTTTATTTGAGGGTCCAAACGTCCCTCTTTAGATGGTTATTACTTCTTTACATTCGTGAACATCATAAAAAGCAATGATTTCAAAAGCGTAGAGGCCTATTATTACAGCAATTCATTTGTTGAGGTGGGAGGAAATGAGAAGGAAGTTGCTGCACCACGAAATCTATGCCTGAGCACTGCTGAAACAAAACAAAAAGAATTCACGGTGGCTAGATTGGGCTATTTTCTACTGACTCTCTCTGGGGACACAAACAGAATCCATTTGTTTGTTTGTTTCTCAGTTTCACTTGCATAGGGTACCTGTCCCTGCCCCTTCAGCTTGCAGTTTGTCTGTGTCCTTGGATCTCAAGTGAGCCTCCAGAAAGGGAGCACGTACGTGGTCTTGAATTTTCATCAGTTCTTCTAACCCTGTGTCTTTTGATTGGAGCACTCAAAGCCTGTACTTTTATTCTGATATTTGAGAGCAGTGCTCTTACATCAGTTTGAAATTTTCTTTGTTCTCATTAATATACAATCACATGCAGAACATTATGTTTTCCAGTCTACCCTCTTCAGCAAGTCCCCCCCAAATGCCAGTTACAGTCGCTGTCCGTCAGCATGTACTAAGATGCTGTAGAATCACTACATGTCTTCTCTGTGTTGTACAGCCCTACCCATGACTCCCCATCCTACACATTAAACATGCTAATCCTAATGCCCCCATTCTTTTTCCTCGCCCTTATTACTCCCTTCCCACAAACGCTACCCAGTCCCTTTCTCTTTGGTAACTGTTAGTCCACTCTCGAGTTCTGTGAGTCTGCTGCTGTCTTTTCCTTCAGTTTTTCTTTTTTATCATACTCCACACATGAGTGAAATCATTTGGTACATGTATTTCTCCGCCTGGCCTGTTTGACTGAGCATAATACCCTCTACCTCCATTAACGTTATTGCAAATGATAGGATTTGTTTTCTTCTTATGGCTGCTTACTGCACTTTTTAAACTGGATTTCATTCTTCTTTTTTGTTTGTAGTTTCGCTATGTGCTTTCTCCATTGTTCTCCTGGTAATGAGCAGTAGCTTTGTGTTAGTCGATATGTACCTATATCGATCTATCTGTCTGTCTATGTATTTATCAATCAATCAATCAAATTTTTGTCGGCCCATCTGTCCTTGTGTACAGAACAGTTAACCTCATATCCTATATCACTTTCCTACACTATGCTTCCAAAAATCTTGCAAAGTATCTAGGCTGTAGAGAGAGCACTGGGTTCACCGAGAGCCTTGCAGGTCGAGACGGCCACGTGTACCTACAAAACCAGGAAATGGTTGTGCCGGGACTTAAACCCTTGTCTCTCTCCTCTGTCCTCTTTCATCTCCTTCTAATTTGCTGTCTGTAATTAGCCACATTCATTGACTAAGTGCTCCCTGAAGACCACAAGTATCATTCCTCTGGGAAAGTTGTCGACAGAAAAGTGAACTTGTTGCTTTGCTCACCACCATGTTTGAAGGATATCAGCGTGATCACCGCCGATAGGACGGAGGGTCAAGTAGAAAGGAACACAAATTTCTAGACAGGAGCAGTTGGGAGCCAAGAGTTTATTGTGGAGTGACGTGTTTATTTGAGTGTCCAAACTTCCCTCTTTAGGTGATTATTAGATCTTCTCAGTCGTGAAATCATAAAACCCACTGATTTAAAAGGCCCAGATGCTTATTATTACAGCAACTCAGTTGTTGAGGTGAGAGAAAATGAGAAGTATGTTGCTGCACCACTAAATCTATCGCTGGGAACTGATGAAACCAAAAAAAAATAATTCACGGTGGTCAGATCGGGCTATTTTCTGCTGACGGTCTCTGGGGACTCAAACAGAATCCATTTGTTTGATAGTTTGTTTTTCAGATTCACTCGTGTAAGGTACTTGTCCACACACCTGCTTGTAGTTTGTCTGTGTCCTTGGATCTCAAGTGAGTCTCCTGAAAGTAAGCACGTAGGTGTCTTGAGTTTTTATACCTTCTTTTAACCCTGTGTCTTTTGTTTGAAGCACTCAGTGCATGACCTTTTATTCTGATGATTCAGAGCTGTACATTTATTGCACTTAAAGTATTTTTTTGTCATTAATCTACAATCACGTGAAGAACATTATGTTTACTATGCACCCCCCCTCAACAAGCCCCCCGAAAAACCTCTTCAGTCGCTGTCTATCAGCGTAGTTGAATGCTGTGGATCCCTTTACCATGTCCGCCCCCACAGACCCGTTACAGTAATTTTCCATCAGTGAGTAGTAAGATGCTGTGATCTCTACTAGTCTTCTCTGTGTTGTACAGTACTCCCCATGCACACCCGACCCCACACATTATTCATGCTATTCCCAATTACCACTATTCTTTCTCCCCACACTTATCCCTCCCTTCAGACTCACCCTGCCTTGTCCTTTTCCCTTTGGTAACTTTTAGTCAACTCTCGGATTGGGTGAGAGTGCTGCTGTTTTTTTCCTTCAGTTTCTCTTTGTTGTTTTACTCCACACATGAGTGAAATCACTTGGTACTTCTCTTTCTCCGCCTGGCCTATTTCTCTGAACGTACTACCGTCTAGCTCCATCCACGTCATTGACAATGGTAGTGTTTGTTTTCTTCTTAAGGCTGATTACTGCAATTTTAAACTGGATTTCATTCTTCATTTTTGTTTGTAGATTAGCTATGTTATTCAACATTCAACTCCTATTTATGAACAGTAGCTTTGTGTCAATCGATATGTATCTCTATCTATCTATCTAACGGTCTGTCTATCTATGTATCTGTGTATGTAAGTATGTATGTATGTATCTATGGATCTATCTATCTATCTATCTATCTATCTTCCTATCATCAATCTATGATGTCTATCATCTATCAGTCTATGTACCTATCTATCTTTCTTTCATCTGTCGTCTGTCTACCTATCTATCTATGTATCAATCACCTTTTTGTCTGCCCATCTATCCTTCTGTACAGAAGAGTTAACAACATAGCTTATGTCTCTTTCCTACATTATGCTTCCAGAAATCTTGCAAGGTAGCTAAGCCATAAGGAGAGCACTGTGTTCACCGATACACTTTCAGGTAGAGTCAGCCGCGTGTGCTTACAAAACCAGTAAATGGATGTGAAAGGACTTGAACCCGTATCTCTGTCCTCTGTCCTCTTATACTTCCTGCTCGCTTGGTGACTTTATTTAGCCACATTCAGTGAGTAAGAGATCCCTGAAGACCACAAGTATCCTTCGTCTGGGCCTGTTGTCGACAGAAAAGTGTACTTGGGTCTTTGCACACCACCATGTTTTAGGGACATCGGTGTGATCACTGCTGATAGGTGGAGGGACAAATATAAAGGAACACCTATTTCTGGACAGGAGCATTTGGGAAATAAGAGTGTGTAGTGGAGTGAAGTGTTTATTTGAGGGTCCAAACGTCCCTCTTTAGATGGTTATTACTTCTTTACATTCGTGAACATCATAAAAAGCAATGATTTCAAAAGCGTAGAGGCCTATTATTACAGCAATTCATTTGTTGAGGTGGGAGGAAATGAGAAGGAAGTTGCTGCACCACGAAATCTATGCCTGAGCACTGCTGAAACAAAACAAAAAGAATTCACGGTGGCTAGATTGGGCTATTTTCCACTGACTCTCTCTGGGGACACAAACAGAATCCATTTGTTTGTTTGTTTCTCAGTTTCACTTGCATAGGGTACCTGTCCCTGCCCCTTCAGCTTGTAGTTTGTCTGTGTCCTTGGATCTCAAGTGAGCCTCCAGAAAGGGAGCACGTACGTGGTCTTGAATTTTCATCAGTTCTTCTAACCCTGTGTCTTTTGATTGGAGCACTCAAAGCCTGTACTTTTATTCTGATATTTGAGAGCAGTGCTCTTACATCAGTTTGAAATTTTCTTTGTTCTCATTAATATACAATCACATGCAGAACATTATGTTTTCCAGTCTACCCTCTTCAGCAAGTCCCCCCCAAATGCCAGTTACAGTCGCTGTCCGTCAGCATGTCCTAAGATGCTGTAGAATCACTACATGTCTTCTCTGTGTTGTACAGCCCTACCCATGACTCCCCATCCTACACATTAAACATGCTAATCCTAATGCCCCCATTCTTTTTCCTCGCCCTTATTACTCCCTTCCCACAAATGCTACCCAGTCCCTTTAACTTTGGTAACTGTTAGTCCACTCTCGAGTTCTGTGAGTCTGCTGCTGTCTTTTCCTTCAGTTTTTCTTTTTTATCATACTCCACACATGAGTGAAATCATTTGGTACATGTATTTCTCCGCCTGGCCTGTTTGACTGAGCATAATACCCTCTACCTCCATTAACGTTATTGCAAATGATAGGATGTGTTTTCTTTTTATGGCTGCTTACTGCACTTTTTAAACTGGATTTCATTCTTCTTTTTTGTTTGTAGTTTCGCTATGTGCTTTCACCATTGTTCTCCTGGTAAATGGCAGTAGCTTTGTGTTAGTCGATATGTACCTATATCGATCTATCTGTCTGTCTATGTATTTATCAATCAATCAATCAAATTTTTGTCGGCCCATCTGTCCTTGTGTACAGAACAGTTAACCTCATATCCTATATCACTTTCCTACACTATGCTTCCAAAAATCTTGCAAAGTATCTAGGCTGTAGAGAGAGCACTGGGTTCACCGAGAGCCTTGCAGGTCGAGACGGCCACGTGTACCTACAAAACCAGGAAATGGTTGTGCCGGGACTTAAACCCTTGTCTCTCTCCTCTGTCCTCTTTCATCTCCTTCTAATTTGCTGTCTGTAATTAGCCACATTCATTGACTAAGTGCTCCCTGAAGACCACAAGTATCATTCCTCTGGGAAAGTTGTCGACAGAAAAGTGAACTTGTTGCTTTGCTCACCACCATGTTTGAAGGATATCAGCGTGATCACCGCCGATAGGACGGAGGGTCAAGTAGAAAGGAACACAAATTTCTAGACAGGAGCAGTTGGGAGCCAAGAGTTTATTGTGGAGTGACGTGTTTATTTGAGTGTCCAAACTTCCCTCTTTAGGTGATTATTAGATCTTCTCAGTCGTGAAATCATAAAACCCACTGATTTAAAAGGCCCAGATGCTTATTATTACAGCAACTCAGTTGTTGAGGTGAGAGAAAATGAGAAGTATGTTGCTGCACCACTAAATCTATCGCTGGGAACTGATGAAACCAAAAAAAAATAATTCACGGTGGTCAGATCGGGCTATTTTCTGCTGACGGTCTCTGGGGACTCAAACAGAATCCATTTGTTTGATAGTTTGTTTTTCAGATTCACTCGTGTAAGGTACTTGTCCACACACCTGCTTGTAGTTTGTCTGTGTCCTTGGATCTCAAGTGAGTCTCCTGAAAGTAAGCACGTAGGTGTCTTGAGTTTTTATACCTTCTTTTAACCCTGTGTCTTTTGTTTGAAGCACTCAGTGCATGACCTTTTATTCTGATGATTCAGAGCTGTACATTTATTGCACTTAAAGTATTTTTTTGTCATTAATCTACAATCACGTGAAGAACATTATGTTTACTATGCACCCCCCCTCAACAAGCCCCCCGAAAAACCTCTTCAGTCGCTGTCTATCAGCGTAGTTGAATGCTGTGGATCCCTTTACCATGTCCGCCCCCACAGACCCGTTACAGTAATTTTCCATCAGTGAGTAGTAAGATGCTGTGATCTCTACTAGTCTTCTCTGTGTTGTACAGTACTCCCCATGCACACCCGACCCCACACATTATTCATGCTATTCCCAATTACCACTATTCTTTCTCCCCACACTTATCCCTCCCTTCAGACTCACCCTGCCTTGTCCTTTTCCCTTTGGTAACTTTTAGTCAACTCTCGGATTGGGTGAGAGTGCTGCTGTTTTTTTCCTTCAGTTTCTCTTTGTTGTTTTACTCCACACATGAGTGAAATCACTTGGTACTTCTCTTTCTCCGCCTGGCCTATTTCTCTGAACGTACTACCGTCTAGCTCCATCCACGTCATTGACAATGGTAGTGTTTGTTTTCTTCTTAAGGCTGATTACTGCAATTTTAAACTGGATTTCATTCTTCATTTTTGTTTGTAGATTAGCTATGTTATTCAACATTCAACTCCTATTTATGAACAGTAGCTTTGTGTCAATCGATATGTATCTCTATCTATCTATCTAACGGTCTGTCTATCTATGTATCTGTGTATGTAAGTATGTATGTATGTATCTATGGATCTATCTATCTATCTATCTATCTATCTTCCTATCATCAATCTATGATGTCTATCATCTATCAGTCTATGTACCTATCTATCTTTCTTTCATCTGTCGTCTGTCTACCTATCTATCTATGTATCAATCACCTTTTTGTCTGCCCATCTATCCTTCTGTACAGAAGAGTTAACAACATAGCTTATGTCTCTTTCCTACATTATGCTTCCAGAAATCTTGCAAGGTAGCTAAGCCATAAGGAGAGCACTGTGTTCACCGATACACTTTCAGGTAGAGTCAGCCGCGTGTGCTTACAAAACCAGTAAATGGATGTGAAAGGACTTGAACCCGTATCTCTGTCCTCTGTCCTCTTATACTTCCTGCTCGCTTGGTGACTTTATTTAGCCACATTCAGTGAGTAAGAGATCCCTGAAGACCACAAGTATCCTTCGTCTGGGCCTGTTGTCGACAGAAAAGTGTACTTGGGTCTTTGCACACCACCATGTTTTAGGGACATCGGTGTGATCACTGCTGATAGGTGGAGGGACAAATATAAAGGAACACCTATTTCTGGACAGGAGCATTTGGGAAATAAGAGTGTGTAGTGGAGTGAAGTGTTTATTTGAGGGTCCAAACGTCCCTCTTTAGATGGTTATTACTTCTTTACATTCGTGAACATCATAAAAAGCAATGATTTCAAAAGCGTAGAGGCCTATTATTACAGCAATTCATTTGTTGAGGTGGGAGGAAATGAGAAGGAAGTTGCTGCACCACGAAATCTATGCCTGAGCACTGCTGAAACAAAACAAAAAGAATTCACGGTGGCTAGATTGGGCTATTTTCCACTGACTCTCTCTGGGGACACAAACAGAATCCATTTGTTTGTTTGTTTCTCAGTTTCACTTGCATAGGGTACCTGTCCCTGCCCCTTCAGCTTGTAGTTTGTCTGTGTCCTTGGATCTCAAGTGAGCCTCCAGAAAGGGAGCACGTACGTGGTCTTGAATTTTCATCAGTTCTTCTAACCCTGTGTCTTTTGATTGGAGCACTCAAAGCCTGTACTTTTATTCTGATATTTGAGAGCAGTGCTCTTACATCAGTTTGAAATTTTCTTTGTTCTCATTAATATACAATCACATGCAGAACATTATGTTTTCCAGTCTACCCTCTTCAGCAAGTCCCCCCCAAATGCCAGTTACAGTCGCTGTCCGTCAGCATGTCCTAAGATGCTGTAGAATCACTACATGTCTTCTCTGTGTTGTACAGCCCTACCCATGACTCCCCATCCTACACATTAAACATGCTAATCCTAATGCCCCCATTCTTTTTCCTCGCCCTTATTACTCCCTTCCCACAAATGCTACCCAGTCCCTTTAACTTTGGTAACTGTTAGTCCACTCTCGAGTTCTGTGAGTCTGCTGCTGTCTTTTCCTTCAGTTTTTCTTTTTTATCATACTCCACACATGAGTGAAATCATTTGGTACATGTATTTCTCCGCCTGGCCTGTTTGACTGAGCATAATACCCTCTACCTCCATTAACGTTATTGCAAATGATAGGATGTGTTTTCTTTTTATGGCTGCTTACTGCACTTTTTAAACTGGATTTCATTCTTCTTTTTTGTTTGTAGTTTCGCTATGTGCTTTCACCATTGTTCTCCTGGTAAATGGCAGTAGCTTTGTGTTAGTCGATATGTACCTATATCGATCTATCTGTCTGTCTATGTATTTATCAATCAATCAATCAAATTTTTGTCGGCCCATCTGTCCTTGTGTACAGAACAGTTAACCTCATATCCTATATCACTTTCCTACACTATGCTTCCAAAAATCTTGCAAAGTATCTAGGCTGTAGAGAGAGCACTGGGTTCACCGAGAGCCTTGCAGGTCGAGACGGCCACGTGTACCTACAAAACCAGGAAATGGTTGTGCCGGGACTTAAACCCTTGTCTCTCTCCTCTGTCCTCTTTCATCTCCTTCTAATTTGCTGTCTGTAATTAGCCACATTCATTGACTAAGTGCTCCCTGAAGACCACAAGTATCATTCCTCTGGGAAAGTTGTCGACAGAAAAGTGAACTTGTTGCTTTGCTCACCACCATGTTTGAAGGATATCAGCGTGATCACCGCCGATAGGACGGAGGGTCAAGTAGAAAGGAACACAAATTTCTAGACAGGAGCAGTTGGGAGCCAAGAGTTTATTGTGGAGTGACGTGTTTATTTGAGTGTCCAAACTTCCCTCTTTAGGTGATTATTAGATCTTCTCAGTCGTGAAATCATAAAACCCACTGATTTAAAAGGCCCAGATGCTTATTATTACAGCAACTCAGTTGTTGAGGTGAGAGAAAATGAGAAGTATGTTGCTGCACCACTAAATCTATCGCTGGGAACTGATGAAACCAAAAAAAAATAATTCACGGTGGTCAGATCGGGCTATTTTCTGCTGACGGTCTCTGGGGACTCAAACAGAATCCATTTGTTTGATAGTTTGTTTTTCAGATTCACTCGTGTAAGGTACTTGTCCACACACCTGCTTGTAGTTTGTCTGTGTCCTTGGATCTCAAGTGAGTCTCCTGAAAGTAAGCACGTAGGTGTCTTGAGTTTTTATACCTTCTTTTAACCCTGTGTCTTTTGTTTGAAGCACTCAGTGCATGACCTTTTATTCTGATGATTCAGAGCTGTACATTTATTGCACTTAAAGTATTTTTTTGTCATTAATCTACAATCACGTGAAGAACATTATGTTTACTATGCACCCCCCCTCAACAAGCCCCCCGAAAAACCTCTTCAGTCGCTGTCTATCAGCGTAGTTGAATGCTGTGGATCCCTTTACCATGTCCGCCCCCACAGACCCGTTACAGTAATTTTCCATCAGTGAGTAGTAAGATGCTGTGATCTCTACTAGTCTTCTCTGTGTTGTACAGTACTCCCCATGCACACCCGACCCCACACATTATTCATGCTATTCCCAATTACCACTATTCTTTCTCCCCACACTTATCCCTCCCTTCAGACTCACCCTGCCTTGTCCTTTTCCCTTTGGTAACTTTTAGTCAACTCTCGGATTCTGTGAGAGTGCTGCTGTTTTTTTCCTTCAGTTTCTCTTTGTTGTTTTACTCCACACATGAGTGAAATCACTTGGTACTTCTCTTTCTCCGCCTGGCCTATTTCTCTGAACGTACTACCGTCTAGCTCCATCCACGTCATTGACAATGGTAGTGTTTGTTTTCTTCTTAAGGCTGATTACTGCAATTTTAAACTGGATTTCATTCTTCATTTTTGTTTGTAGATTAGCTATGTTATTCAACATTCAACTCCTATTTATGAACAGTAGCTTTGTGTCAATCGATATGTATCTCTATCTATCTATCTAACGGTCTGTCTATCTATGTATCTGTGTATGTAAGTATGTATGTATGTATCTATGGATCTATCTATCTATCTATCTATCTATCTTCCTATCATCAATCTATGATGTCTATCATCTATCAGTCTATGTACCTATCTATCTTTCTTTCATCTGTCGTCTGTCTACCTATCTATCTATGTATCAATCACCTTTTTGTCTGCCCATCTATCCTTCTGTACAGAAGAGTTAACAACATAGCTTATGTCTCTTTCCTACATTATGCTTCCAGAAATCTTGCAAGGTAGCTAAGCCATAAGGAGAGCACTGTGTTCACCGATACACTTTCAGGTAGAGTCAGCCGCGTGTGCTTACAAAACCAGTAAATGGATGTGAAAGGACTTGAACCCGTATCTCTGTCCTCTGTCCTCTTATACTTCCTGCTCGCTTGGTGACTTTATTTAGCCACATTCAGTGAGTAAGAGATCCCTGAAGACCACAAGTATCCTTCGTCTGGGCCTGTTGTCGACAGAAAAGTGTACTTGGGTCTTTGCACACCACCATGTTTTAGGGACATCGGTGTGATCACTGCTGATAGGTGGAGGGACAAATATAAAGGAACACCTATTTCTGGACAGGAGCATTTGGGAAATAAGAGTGTGTAGTGGAGTGAAGTGTTTATTTGAGGGTCCAAACGTCCCTCTTTAGATGGTTATTACTTCTTTACATTCGTGAACATCATAAAAAGCAATGATTTCAAAAGCGTAGAGGCCTATTATTACAGCAATTCATTTGTTGAGGTGGGAGGAAATGAGAAGGAAGTTGCTGCACCACGAAATCTATGCCTGAGCACTGCTGAAACAAAACAAAAAGAATTCACGGTGGCTAGATTGGGCTATTTTCCACTGACTCTCTCTGGGGACACAAACAGAATCCATTTGTTTGTTTGTTTCTCAGTTTCACTTGCATAGGGTACCTGTCCCTGCCCCTTCAGCTTGTAGTTTGTCTGTGTCCTTGGATCTCAAGTGAGCCTCCAGAAAGGGAGCACGTACGTGGTCTTGAATTTTCATCAGTTCTTCTAACCCTGTGTCTTTTGATTGGAGCACTCAAAGCCTGTACTTTTATTCTGATATTTGAGAGCAGTGCTCTTACATCAGTTTGAAATTTTCTTTGTTCTCATTAATATACAATCACATGCAGAACATTATGTTTTCCAGTCTACCCTCTTCAGCAAGTCCCCCCCAAATGCCAGTTACAGTCGCTGTCCGTCAGCATGTCCTAAGATGCTGTAGAATCACTACATGTCTTCTCTGTGTTGTACAGCCCTACCCATGACTCCCCATCCTACACATTAAACATGCTAATCCTAATGCCCCCATTCTTTTTCCTCGCCCTTATTACTCCCTTCCCACAAATGCTACCCAGTCCCTTTCTCTTTGGTAACTGTTAGTCCACTCTCGAGTTCTGTGAGTCTGCTGCTGTCTTTTCCTTCAGTTTTTCTTTTTTATCATACTCCACACATGAGTGAAATCATTTGGTACATGTATTTCTCCGCCTGGCCTGTTTGACTGAGCATAATACCCTCTACCTCCATTAACGTTATTGCAAATGATAGGATGTGTTTTCTTTTTATGGCTGCTTACTGCACTTTTTAAACTGGATTTCATTCTTCTTTTTTGTTTGTAGTTTCGCTATGTGCTTTCACCATTGTTCTCCTGGTAAATGGCAGTAGCTTTGTGTTAGTCGATATGTACCTATATCGATCTATCTGTCTGTCTATGTATTTATCAATCAATCAATCAAATTTTTGTCGGCCCATCTGTCCTTGTGTACAGAACAGTTAACCTCATATCCTATATCACTTTCCTACACTATGCTTCCAAAAATCTTGCAAAGTATCTAGGCTGTAGAGAGAGCACTGGGTTCACCGAGAGCCTTGCAGGTCGAGACGGCCACGTGTACCTACAAAACCAGGAAATGGTTGTGCCGGGACTTAAACCCTTGTCTCTCTCCTCTGTCCTCTTTCATCTCCTTCTAATTTGCTGTCTGTAATTAGCCACATTCATTGACTAAGTGCTCCCTGAAGACCACAAGTATCATTCCTCTGGGAAAGTTGTCGACAGAAAAGTGAACTTGTTGCTTTGCTCACCACCATGTTTGAAGGATATCAGCGTGATCACCGCCGATAGGACGGAGGGTCAAGTAGAAAGGAACACAAATTTCTAGACAGGAGCAGTTGGGAGCCAAGAGTTTATTGTGGAGTGACGTGTTTATTTGAGTGTCCAAACTTCCCTCTTTAGGTGATTATTAGATCTTCTCAGTCGTGAAATCATAAAACCCACTGATTTAAAAGGCCCAGATGCTTATTATTACAGCAACTCAGTTGTTGAGGTGAGAGAAAATGAGAAGTATGTTGCTGCACCACTAAATCTATCGCTGGGAACTGATGAAACCAAAAAAAAATAATTCACGGTGGTCAGATCGGGCTATTTTCTGCTGACGGTCTCTGGGGACTCAAACAGAATCCATTTGTTTGATAGTTTGTTTTTCAGATTCACTCGTGTAAGGTACTTGTCCACACACCTGCTTGTAGTTTGTCTGTGTCCTTGGATCTCAAGTGAGTCTCCTGAAAGTAAGCACGTAGGTGTCTTGAGTTTTTATACCTTCTTTTAACCCTGTGTCTTTTGTTTGAAGCACTCAGTGCATGACCTTTTATTCTGATGATTCAGAGCTGTACATTTATTGCACTTAAAGTATTTTTTTGTCATTAATCTACAATCACGTGAAGAACATTATGTTTACTATGCACCCCCCCTCAACAAGCCCCCCGAAAAACCTCTTCAGTCGCTGTCTATCAGCGTAGTTGAATGCTGTGGATCCCTTTACCATGTCCGCCCCCACAGACCCGTTACAGTAATTTTCCATCAGTGAGTAGTAAGATGCTGTGATCTCTACTAGTCTTCTCTGTGTTGTACAGTACTCCCCATGCACACCCGACCCCACACATTATTCATGCTATTCCCAATTACCACTATTCTTTCTCCCCACACTTATCCCTCCCTTCAGACTCACCCTGCCTTGTCCTTTTCCCTTTGGTAACTTTTAGTCAACTCTCGGATTCTGTGAGAGTGCTGCTGTTTTTTTCCTTCAGTTTCTCTTTGTTGTTTTACTCCACACATGAGTGAAATCACTTGGTACTTCTCTTTCTCCGCCTGGCCTATTTCTCTGAACGTACTACCGTCTAGCTCCATCCACGTCATTGACAATGGTAGTGTTTGTTTTCTTCTTAAGGCTGATTACTGCAATTTTAAACTGGATTTCATTCTTCATTTTTGTTTGTAGATTAGCTATGTTATTCAACATTCAACTCCTATTTATGAACAGTAGCTTTGTGTCAATCGATATGTATCTCTATCTATCTATCTAACGGTCTGTCTATCTATGTATCTGTGTATGTAAGTATGTATGTATGTATCTATGGATCTATCTATCTATCTATCTATCTATCTTCCTATCATCAATCTATGATGTCTATCATCTATCAGTCTATGTACCTATCTATCTTTCTTTCATCTGTCGTCTGTCTACCTATCTATCTATGTATCAATCACCTTTTTGTCTGCCCATCTATCCTTCTGTACAGAAGAGTTAACAACATAGCTTATGTCTCTTTCCTACATTATGCTTCCAGAAATCTTGCAAGGTAGCTAAGCCATAAGGAGAGCACTGTGTTCACCGATACACTTTCAGGTAGAGTCAGCCGCGTGTGCTTACAAAACCAGTAAATGGATGTGAAAGGACTTGAACCCGTATCTCTGTCCTCTGTCCTCTTATACTTCCTGCTCGCTTGGTGACTTTATTTAGCCACATTCAGTGAGTAAGAGATCCCTGAAGACCACAAGTATCCTTCGTCTGGGCCTGTTGTCGACAGAAAAGTGTACTTGGGTCTTTGCACACCACCATGTTTTAGGGACATCGGTGTGATCACTGCTGATAGGTGGAGGGACAAATATAAAGGAACACCTATTTCTGGACAGGAGCATTTGGGAAATAAGAGTGTGTAGTGGAGTGAAGTGTTTATTTGAGGGTCCAAACGTCCCTCTTTAGATGGTTATTACTTCTTTACATTCGTGAACATCATAAAAAGCAATGATTTCAAAAGCGTAGAGGCCTATTATTACAGCAATTCATTTGTTGAGGTGGGAGGAAATGAGAAGGAAGTTGCTGCACCACGAAATCTATGCCTGAGCACTGCTGAAACAAAACAAAAAGAATTCACGGTGGCTAGATTGGGCTATTTTCTACTGACTCTCTCTGGGGACACAAACAGAATCCATTTGTTTGTTTGTTTCTCAGTTTCACTTGCATAGGGTACCTGTCCCTGCCCCTTCAGCTTGCAGTTTGTCTGTGTCCTTGGATCTCAAGTGAGCCTCCAGAAAGGGAGCACGTACGTGGTCTTGAATTTTCATCAGTTCTTCTAACCCTGTGTCTTTTGATTGGAGCACTCAAAGCCTGTACTTTTATTCTGATATTTGAGAGCAGTGCTCTTACATCAGTTTGAAATTTTCTTTGTTCTCATTAATATACAATCACATGCAGAACATTATGTTTTCCAGTCTACCCTCTTCAGCAAGTCCCCCCCAAATGCCAGTTACAGTCGCTGTCCGTCAGCATGTACTAAGATGCTGTAGAATCACTACATGTCTTCTCTGTGTTGTACAGCCCTACCCATGACTCCCCATCCTACACATTAAACATGCTAATCCTAATGCCCCCATTCTTTTTCCTCGCCCTTATTACTCCCTTCCCACAAACGCTACCCAGTCCCTTTCTCTTTGGTAACTGTTAGTCCACTCTCGAGTTCTGTGAGTCTGCTGCTGTCTTTTCCTTCAGTTTTTCTTTTTTATCATACTCCACACATGAGTGAAATCATTTGGTACATGTATTTCTCCGCCTGGCCTGTTTGACTGAGCATAATACCCTCTACCTCCATTAACGTTATTGCAAATGATAGGATTTGTTTTCTTCTTATGGCTGCTTACTGCACTTTTTAAACTGGATTTCATTCTTCTTTTTTGTTTGTAGTTTCGCTATGTGCTTTCTCCATTGTTCTCCTGGTAATGAGCAGTAGCTTTGTGTTAGTCGATATGTACCTATATCGATCTATCTGTCTGTCTATGTATTTATCAATCAATCAATCAAATTTTTGTCGGCCCATCTGTCCTTGTGTACAGAACAGTTAACCTCATATCCTATATCACTTTCCTACACTATGCTTCCAAAAATCTTGCAAAGTATCTAGGCTGTAGAGAGAGCACTGGGTTCACCGAGAGCCTTGCAGGTCGAGACGGCCACGTGTACCTACAAAACCAGGAAATGGTTGTGCCGGGACTTAAACCCTTGTCTCTCTCCTCTGTCCTCTTTCATCTCCTTCTAATTTGCTGTCTGTAATTAGCCACATTCATTGACTAAGTGCTCCCTGAAGACCACAAGTATCATTCCTCTGGGAAAGTTGTCGACAGAAAAGTGAACTTGTTGCTTTGCTCACCACCATGTTTGAAGGATATCAGCGTGATCACCACCGATAGGACGGAGGGTCAAATAGAAAGGAACACAAATTTCTAGACAGGAGCAGTTGGGAGCCAAGAGTTTATTGTGGAGTGACGTGTTTATTTGAGTGTCCAAACTTCCCTCTTTAGGTGATTATTAGATCTTCTCAGTCGTGAAATCATAAAACCCACTGATTTAAAAGGCCCAGATGCTTATTATTACAGCAACTCAGTTGTTGAGGTGAGAGAAAATGAGAAGTATGTTGCTGCACCACTAAATCTATCGCTGGGAACTGATGAAACCAAAAAAAAATAATTCACGGTGGTCAGATCGGGCTATTTTCTGCTGACGGTCTCTGGGGACTCAAACAGAATCCATTTGTTTGATAGTTTGTTTTTCAGATTCACTCGTGTAAGGTACTTGTCCACACACCTGCTTGTAGTTTGTCTGTGTCCTTGGATCTCAAGTGAGTCTCCTGAAAGTAAGCACGTAGGTGTCTTGAGTTTTTATACCTTCTTTTAACCCTGTGTCTTTTGTTTGAAGCACTCAGTGCATGACCTTTTATTCTGATGATTCAGAGCTGTACATTTATTGCACTTAAAGTATTTTTTTGTCATTAATCTACAATCACGTGAAGAACATTATGTTTACTATGCACCCCCCCTCAACAAGCCCCCCGAAAAACCTCTTCAGTCGCTGTCTATCAGCGTAGTTGAATGCTGTGGATCCCTTTACCATGTCCGCCCCCACAGACCCGTTACAGTAATTTTCCATCAGTGAGTAGTAAGATGCTGTGATCTCTACTAGTCTTCTCTGTGTTGTACAGTACTCCCCATGCACACCCGACCCCACACATTATTCATGCTATTCCCAATTACCACTATTCTTTCTCCCCACACTTATCCCTCCCTTCAGACTCACCCTGCCTTGTCCTTTTCCCTTTGGTAACTTTTAGTCAACTCTCGGATTGGGTGAGAGTGCTGCTGTTTTTTTCCTTCAGTTTCTCTTTGTTGTTTTACTCCACACATGAGTGAAATCACTTGGTACTTCTCTTTCTCCGCCTGGCCTATTTCTCTGAACGTACTACCGTCTAGCTCCATCCACGTCATTGACAATGGTAGTGTTTGTTTTCTTCTTAAGGCTGATTACTGCAATTTTAAACTGGATTTCATTCTTCATTTTTGTTTGTAGATTAGCTATGTTATTCAACATTCAACTCCTATTTATGAACAGTAGCTTTGTGTCAATCGATATGTATCTCTATCTATCTATCTAACGGTCTGTCTATCTATGTATCTGTGTATGTAAGTATGTATGTATGTATCTATGGATCTATCTATCTATCTATCTATCTATCTTCCTATCATCAATCTATGATGTCTATCATCTATCAGTCTATGTACCTATCTATCTTTCTTTCATCTGTCGTCTGTCTACCTATCTATCTATGTATCAATCACCTTTTTGTCTGCCCATCTATCCTTCTGTACAGAAGAGTTAACAACATAGCTTATGTCTCTTTCCTACATTATGCTTCCAGAAATCTTGCAAGGTAGCTAAGCCATAAGGAGAGCACTGTGTTCACCGATACACTTTCAGGTAGAGTCAGCCGCGTGTGCTTACAAAACCAGTAAATGGATGTGAAAGGACTTGAACCCGTATCTCTGTCCTCTGTCCTCTTATACTTCCTGCTCGCTTGGTGACTTTATTTAGCCACATTCAGTGAGTAAGAGATCCCTGAAGACCACAAGTATCCTTCGTCTGGGCCTGTTGTCGACAGAAAAGTGTACTTGGGTCTTTGCACACCACCATGTTTTAGGGACATCGGTGTGATCACTGCTGATAGGTGGAGGGACAAATATAAAGGAACACCTATTTCTGGACAGGAGCATTTGGGAAATAAGAGTGTGTAGTGGAGTGAAGTGTTTATTTGAGGGTCCAAACGTCCCTCTTTAGATGGTTATTACTTCTTTACATTCGTGAACATCATAAAAAGCAATGATTTCAAAAGCGTAGAGGCCTATTATTACAGCAATTCATTTGTTGAGGTGGGAGGAAATGAGAAGGAAGTTGCTGCACCACGAAATCTATGCCTGAGCACTGCTGAAACAAAACAAAAAGAATTCACGGTGGCTAGATTGGGCTATTTTCCACTGACTCTCTCTGGGGACACAAACAGAATCCATTTGTTTGTTTGTTTCTCAGTTTCACTTGCATAGGGTACCTGTCCCTGCCCCTTCAGCTTGTAGTTTGTCTGTGTCCTTGGATCTCAAGTGAGCCTCCAGAAAGGGAGCACGTACGTGGTCTTGAATTTTCATCAGTTCTTCTAACCCTGTGTCTTTTGATTGGAGCACTCAAAGCCTGTACTTTTATTCTGATATTTGAGAGCAGTGCTCTTACATCAGTTTGAAATTTTCTTTGTTCTCATTAATATACAATCACATGCAGAACATTATGTTTTCCAGTCTACCCTCTTCAGCAAGTCCCCCCCAAATGCCAGTTACAGTCGCTGTCCGTCAGCATGTCCTAAGATGCTGTAGAATCACTACATGTCTTCTCTGTGTTGTACAGCCCTACCCATGACTCCCCATCCTACACATTAAACATGCTAATCCTAATGCCCCCATTCTTTTTCCTCGCCCTTATTACTCCCTTCCCACAAATGCTACCCAGTCCCTTTAACTTTGGTAACTGTTAGTCCACTCTCGAGTTCTGTGAGTCTGCTGCTGTCTTTTCCTTCAGTTTTTCTTTTTTATCATACTCCACACATGAGTGAAATCATTTGGTACATGTATTTCTCCGCCTGGCCTGTTTGACTGAGCATAATACCCTCTACCTCCATTAACGTTATTGCAAATGATAGGATGTGTTTTCTTTTTATGGCTGCTTACTGCACTTTTTAAACTGGATTTCATTCTTCTTTTTTGTTTGTAGTTTCGCTATGTGCTTTCACCATTGTTCTCCTGGTAAATGGCAGTAGCTTTGTGTTAGTCGATATGTACCTATATCGATCTATCTGTCTGTCTATGTATTTATCAATCAATCAATCAAATTTTTGTCGGCCCATCTGTCCTTGTGTACAGAACAGTTAACCTCATATCCTATATCACTTTCCTACACTATGCTTCCAAAAATCTTGCAAAGTATCTAGGCTGTAGAGAGAGCACTGGGTTCACCGAGAGCCTTGCAGGTCGAGACGGCCACGTGTACCTACAAAACCAGGAAATGGTTGTGCCGGGACTTAAACCCTTGTCTCTCTCCTCTGTCCTCTTTCATCTCCTTCTAATTTGCTGTCTGTAATTAGCCACATTCATTGACTAAGTGCTCCCTGAAGACCACAAGTATCATTCCTCTGGGAAAGTTGTCGACAGAAAAGTGAACTTGTTGCTTTGCTCACCACCATGTTTGAAGGATATCAGCGTGATCACCGCCGATAGGACGGAGGGTCAAGTAGAAAGGAACACAAATTTCTAGACAGGAGCAGTTGGGAGCCAAGAGTTTATTGTGGAGTGACGTGTTTATTTGAGTGTCCAAACTTCCCTCTTTAGGTGATTATTAGATCTTCTCAGTCGTGAAATCATAAAACCCACTGATTTAAAAGGCCCAGATGCTTATTATTACAGCAACTCAGTTGTTGAGGTGAGAGAAAATGAGAAGTATGTTGCTGCACCACTAAATCTATCGCTGGGAACTGATGAAACCAAAAAAAAATAATTCACGGTGGTCAGATCGGGCTATTTTCTGCTGACGGTCTCTGGGGACTCAAACAGAATCCATTTGTTTGATAGTTTGTTTTTCAGATTCACTCGTGTAAGGTACTTGTCCACACACCTGCTTGTAGTTTGTCTGTGTCCTTGGATCTCAAGTGAGTCTCCTGAAAGTAAGCACGTAGGTGTCTTGAGTTTTTATACCTTCTTTTAACCCTGT
Source organism: Manis pentadactyla (assembly GCF_030020395.1). NCBI lineage: Eukaryota > Metazoa > Chordata > Mammalia > Pholidota > Manidae > Manis > Manis pentadactyla. The sequence continues at coordinate 168,352 of NW_026644674.1, forward strand.
GTCTTTTGTTTGAAGCACTCAGTGCATGACCTTTTATTCTGATGATTCAGAGCTGTACATTTATTGCACTTAAAGTATTTTTTTGTCATTAATCTACAATCACGTGAAGAACATTATGTTTACTATGCACCCCCCCTCAACAAGCCCCCCGAAAAACCTCTTCAGTCGCTGTCTATCAGCGTAGTTGAATGCTGTGGATCCCTTTACCATGTCCGCCCCCACAGACCCGTTACAGTAATTTTCCATCAGTGAGTAGTAAGATGCTGTGATCTCTACTAGTCTTCTCTGTGTTGTACAGTACTCCCCATGCACACCCGACCCCACACATTATTCATGCTATTCCCAATTACCACTATTCTTTCTCCCCACACTTATCCCTCCCTTCAGACTCACCCTGCCTTGTCCTTTTCCCTTTGGTAACTTTTAGTCAACTCTCGGATTGGGTGAGAGTGCTGCTGTTTTTTTCCTTCAGTTTCTCTTTGTTGTTTTACTCCACACATGAGTGAAATCACTTGGTACTTCTCTTTCTCCGCCTGGCCTATTTCTCTGAACGTACTACCGTCTAGCTCCATCCACGTCATTGACAATGGTAGTGTTTGTTTTCTTCTTAAGGCTGATTACTGCAATTTTAAACTGGATTTCATTCTTCATTTTTGTTTGTAGATTAGCTATGTTATTCAACATTCAACTCCTATTTATGAACAGTAGCTTTGTGTCAATCGATATGTATCTCTATCTATCTATCTAACGGTCTGTCTATCTATGTATCTGTGTATGTAAGTATGTATGTATGTATCTATGGATCTATCTATCTATCTATCTATCTATCTTCCTATCATCAATCTATGATGTCTATCATCTATCAGTCTATGTACCTATCTATCTTTCTTTCATCTGTCGTCTGTCTACCTATCTATCTATGTATCAATCACCTTTTTGTCTGCCCATCTATCCTTCTGTACAGAAGAGTTAACAACATAGCTTATGTCTCTTTCCTACATTATGCTTCCAGAAATCTTGCAAGGTAGCTAAGCCATAAGGAGAGCACTGTGTTCACCGATACACTTTCAGGTAGAGTCAGCCGCGTGTGCTTACAAAACCAGTAAATGGATGTGAAAGGACTTGAACCCGTATCTCTGTCCTCTGTCCTCTTATACTTCCTGCTCGCTTGGTGACTTTATTTAGCCACATTCAGTGAGTAAGAGATCCCTGAAGACCACAAGTATCCTTCGTCTGGGCCTGTTGTCGACAGAAAAGTGTACTTGGGTCTTTGCACACCACCATGTTTTAGGGACATCGGTGTGATCACTGCTGATAGGTGGAGGGACAAATATAAAGGAACACCTATTTCTGGACAGGAGCATTTGGGAAATAAGAGTGTGTAGTGGAGTGAAGTGTTTATTTGAGGGTCCAAACGTCCCTCTTTAGATGGTTATTACTTCTTTACATTCGTGAACATCATAAAAAGCAATGATTTCAAAAGCGTAGAGGCCTATTATTACAGCAATTCATTTGTTGAGGTGGGAGGAAATGAGAAGGAAGTTGCTGCACCACGAAATCTATGCCTGAGCACTGCTGAAACAAAACAAAAAGAATTCACGGTGGCTAGATTGGGCTATTTTCCACTGACTCTCTCTGGGGACACAAACAGAATCCATTTGTTTGTTTGTTTCTCAGTTTCACTTGCATAGGGTACCTGTCCCTGCCCCTTCAGCTTGTAGTTTGTCTGTGTCCTTGGATCTCAAGTGAGCCTCCAGAAAGGGAGCACGTACGTGGTCTTGAATTTTCATCAGTTCTTCTAACCCTGTGTCTTTTGATTGGAGCACTCAAAGCCTGTACTTTTATTCTGATATTTGAGAGCAGTGCTCTTACATCAGTTTGAAATTTTCTTTGTTCTCATTAATATACAATCACATGCAGAACATTATGTTTTCCAGTCTACCCTCTTCAGCAAGTCCCCCCCAAATGCCAGTTACAGTCGCTGTCCGTCAGCATGTCCTAAGATGCTGTAGAATCACTACATGTCTTCTCTGTGTTGTACAGCCCTACCCATGACTCCCCATCCTACACATTAAACATGCTAATCCTAATGCCCCCATTCTTTTTCCTCGCCCTTATTACTCCCTTCCCACAAATGCTACCCAGTCCCTTTAACTTTGGTAACTGTTAGTCCACTCTCGAGTTCTGTGAGTCTGCTGCTGTCTTTTCCTTCAGTTTTTCTTTTTTATCATACTCCACACATGAGTGAAATCATTTGGTACATGTATTTCTCCGCCTGGCCTGTTTGACTGAGCATAATACCCTCTACCTCCATTAACGTTATTGCAAATGATAGGATGTGTTTTCTTTTTATGGCTGCTTACTGCACTTTTTAAACTGGATTTCATTCTTCTTTTTTGTTTGTAGTTTCGCTATGTGCTTTCACCATTGTTCTCCTGGTAAATGGCAGTAGCTTTGTGTTAGTCGATATGTACCTATATCGATCTATCTGTCTGTCTATGTATTTATCAATCAATCAATCAAATTTTTGTCGGCCCATCTGTCCTTGTGTACAGAACAGTTAACCTCATATCCTATATCACTTTCCTACACTATGCTTCCAAAAATCTTGCAAAGTATCTAGGCTGTAGAGAGAGCACTGGGTTCACCGAGAGCCTTGCAGGTCGAGACGGCCACGTGTACCTACAAAACCAGGAAATGGTTGTGCCGGGACTTAAACCCTTGTCTCTCTCCTCTGTCCTCTTTCATCTCCTTCTAATTTGCTGTCTGTAATTAGCCACATTCATTGACTAAGTGCTCCCTGAAGACCACAAGTATCATTCCTCTGGGAAAGTTGTCGACAGAAAAGTGAACTTGTTGCTTTGCTCACCACCATGTTTGAAGGATATCAGCGTGATCACCGCCGATAGGACGGAGGGTCAAGTAGAAAGGAACACAAATTTCTAGACAGGAGCAGTTGGGAGCCAAGAGTTTATTGTGGAGTGACGTGTTTATTTGAGTGTCCAAACTTCCCTCTTTAGGTGATTATTAGATCTTCTCAGTCGTGAAATCATAAAACCCACTGATTTAAAAGGCCCAGATGCTTATTATTACAGCAACTCAGTTGTTGAGGTGAGAGAAAATGAGAAGTATGTTGCTGCACCACTAAATCTATCGCTGGGAACTGATGAAACCAAAAAAAAATAATTCACGGTGGTCAGATCGGGCTATTTTCTGCTGACGGTCTCTGGGGACTCAAACAGAATCCATTTGTTTGATAGTTTGTTTTTCAGATTCACTCGTGTAAGGTACTTGTCCACACACCTGCTTGTAGTTTGTCTGTGTCCTTGGATCTCAAGTGAGTCTCCTGAAAGTAAGCACGTAGGTGTCTTGAGTTTTTATACCTTCTTTTAACCCTGTGTCTTTTGTTTGAAGCACTCAGTGCATGACCTTTTATTCTGATGATTCAGAGCTGTACATTTATTGCACTTAAAGTATTTTTTTGTCATTAATCTACAATCACGTGAAGAACATTATGTTTACTATGCACCCCCCCTCAACAAGCCCCCCGAAAAACCTCTTCAGTCGCTGTCTATCAGCGTAGTTGAATGCTGTGGATCCCTTTACCATGTCCGCCCCCACAGACCCGTTACAGTAATTTTCCATCAGTGAGTAGTAAGATGCTGTGATCTCTACTAGTCTTCTCTGTGTTGTACAGTACTCCCCATGCACACCCGACCCCACACATTATTCATGCTATTCCCAATTACCACTATTCTTTCTCCCCACACTTATCCCTCCCTTCAGACTCACCCTGCCTTGTCCTTTTCCCTTTGGTAACTTTTAGTCAACTCTCGGATTCTGTGAGAGTGCTGCTGTTTTTTTCCTTCAGTTTCTCTTTGTTGTTTTACTCCACACATGAGTGAAATCACTTGGTACTTCTCTTTCTCCGCCTGGCCTATTTCTCTGAACGTACTACCGTCTAGCTCCATCCACGTCATTGACAATGGTAGTGTTTGTTTTCTTCTTAAGGCTGATTACTGCAATTTTAAACTGGATTTCATTCTTCATTTTTGTTTGTAGATTAGCTATGTTATTCAACATTCAACTCCTATTTATGAACAGTAGCTTTGTGTCAATCGATATGTATCTCTATCTATCTATCTAACGGTCTGTCTATCTATGTATCTGTGTATGTAAGTATGTATGTATGTATCTATGGATCTATCTATCTATCTATCTATCTATCTTCCTATCATCAATCTATGATGTCTATCATCTATCAGTCTATGTACCTATCTATCTTTCTTTCATCTGTCGTCTGTCTACCTATCTATCTATGTATCAATCACCTTTTTGTCTGCCCATCTATCCTTCTGTACAGAAGAGTTAACAACATAGCTTATGTCTCTTTCCTACATTATGCTTCCAGAAATCTTGCAAGGTAGCTAAGCCATAAGGAGAGCACTGTGTTCACCGATACACTTTCAGGTAGAGTCAGCCGCGTGTGCTTACAAAACCAGTAAATGGATGTGAAAGGACTTGAACCCGTATCTCTGTCCTCTGTCCTCTTATACTTCCTGCTCGCTTGGTGACTTTATTTAGCCACATTCAGTGAGTAAGAGATCCCTGAAGACCACAAGTATCCTTCGTCTGGGCCTGTTGTCGACAGAAAAGTGTACTTGGGTCTTTGCACACCACCATGTTTTAGGGACATCGGTGTGATCACTGCTGATAGGTGGAGGGACAAATATAAAGGAACACCTATTTCTGGACAGGAGCATTTGGGAAATAAGAGTGTGTAGTGGAGTGAAGTGTTTATTTGAGGGTCCAAACGTCCCTCTTTAGATGGTTATTACTTCTTTACATTCGTGAACATCATAAAAAGCAATGATTTCAAAAGCGTAGAGGCCTATTATTACAGCAATTCATTTGTTGAGGTGGGAGGAAATGAGAAGGAAGTTGCTGCACCACGAAATCTATGCCTGAGCACTGCTGAAACAAAACAAAAAGAATTCACGGTGGCTAGATTGGGCTATTTTCCACTGACTCTCTCTGGGGACACAAACAGAATCCATTTGTTTGTTTGTTTCTCAGTTTCACTTGCATAGGGTACCTGTCCCTGCCCCTTCAGCTTGTAGTTTGTCTGTGTCCTTGGATCTCAAGTGAGCCTCCAGAAAGGGAGCACGTACGTGGTCTTGAATTTTCATCAGTTCTTCTAACCCTGTGTCTTTTGATTGGAGCACTCAAAGCCTGTACTTTTATTCTGATATTTGAGAGCAGTGCTCTTACATCAGTTTGAAATTTTCTTTGTTCTCATTAATATACAATCACATGCAGAACATTATGTTTTCCAGTCTACCCTCTTCAGCAAGTCCCCCCCAAATGCCAGTTACAGTCGCTGTCCGTCAGCATGTCCTAAGATGCTGTAGAATCACTACATGTCTTCTCTGTGTTGTACAGCCCTACCCATGACTCCCCATCCTACACATTAAACATGCTAATCCTAATGCCCCCATTCTTTTTCCTCGCCCTTATTACTCCCTTCCCACAAATGCTACCCAGTCCCTTTCTCTTTGGTAACTGTTAGTCCACTCTCGAGTTCTGTGAGTCTGCTGCTGTCTTTTCCTTCAGTTTTTCTTTTTTATCATACTCCACACATGAGTGAAATCATTTGGTACATGTATTTCTCCGCCTGGCCTGTTTGACTGAGCATAATACCCTCTACCTCCATTAACGTTATTGCAAATGATAGGATGTGTTTTCTTTTTATGGCTGCTTACTGCACTTTTTAAACTGGATTTCATTCTTCTTTTTTGTTTGTAGTTTCGCTATGTGCTTTCACCATTGTTCTCCTGGTAAATGGCAGTAGCTTTGTGTTAGTCGATATGTACCTATATCGATCTATCTGTCTGTCTATGTATTTATCAATCAATCAATCAAATTTTTGTCGGCCCATCTGTCCTTGTGTACAGAACAGTTAACCTCATAACCTATATCACTTTCCTACACTATGCTTCCAAAAATCTTGCAAAGTATCTAGGCTGTAGAGAGAGCACTGGGTTCACCGAGAGCCTTGCAGGTCGAGACGGCCACGTGTACCTACAAAACCAGGAAATGGTTGTGCCGGGACTTAAACCCTTGTCTCTCTCCTCTGTCCTCTTTCATCTCCTTCTAATTTGCTGTCTGTAATTAGCCACATTCATTGACTAAGTGCTCCCTGAAGACCACAAGTATCATTCCTCTGGGAAAGTTGTCGACAGAAAAGTGAACTTGTTGCTTTGCTCACCACCATGTTTGAAGGATATCAGCGTGATCACCGCCGATAGGACGGAGGGTCAAGTAGAAAGGAACACAAATTTCTAGACAGGAGCAGTTGGGAGCCAAGAGTTTATTGTGGAGTGACGTGTTTATTTGAGTGTCCAAACTTCCCTCTTTAGGTGATTATTAGATCTTCTCAGTCGTGAAATCATAAAACCCACTGATTTAAAAGGCCCAGATGCTTATTATTACAGCAACTCAGTTGTTGAGGTGAGAGAAAATGAGAAGTATGTTGCTGCACCACTAAATCTATCGCTGGGAACTGATGAAACCAAAAAAAAATAATTCACGGTGGTCAGATCGGGCTATTTTCTGCTGACGGTCTCTGGGGACTCAAACAGAATCCATTTGTTTGATAGTTTGTTTTTCAGATTCACTCGTGTAAGGTACTTGTCCACACACCTGCTTGTAGTTTGTCTGTGTCCTTGGATCTCAAGTGAGTCTCCTGAAAGTAAGCACGTAGGTGTCTTGAGTTTTTATACCTTCTTTTAACCCTGTGTCTTTTGTTTGAAGCACTCAGTGCATGACCTTTTATTCTGATGATTCAGAGCTGTACATTTATTGCACTTAAAGTATTTTTTTGTCATTAATCTACAATCACGTGAAGAACATTATGTTTACTATGCACCCCCCCTCAACAAGCCCCCCGAAAAACCTCTTCAGTCGCTGTCTATCAGCGTAGTTGAATGCTGTGGATCCCTTTACCATGTCCGCCCCCACAGACCCGTTACAGTAATTTTCCATCAGTGAGTAGTAAGATGCTGTGATCTCTACTAGTCTTCTCTGTGTTGTACAGTACTCCCCATGCACACCCGACCCCACACATTATTCATGCTATTCCCAATTACCACTATTCTTTCTCCCCACACTTATCCCTCCCTTCAGACTCACCCTGCCTTGTCCTTTTCCCTTTGGTAACTTTTAGTCAACTCTCGGATTCTGTGAGAGTGCTGCTGTTTTTTTCCTTCAGTTTCTCTTTGTTGTTTTACTCCACACATGAGTGAAATCACTTGGTACTTCTCTTTCTCCGCCTGGCCTATTTCTCTGAACGTACTACCGTCTAGCTCCATCCACGTCATTGACAATGGTAGTGTTTGTTTTCTTCTTAAGGCTGATTACTGCAATTTTAAACTGGATTTCATTCTTCATTTTTGTTTGTAGATTAGCTATGTTATTCAACATTCAACTCCTATTTATGAACAGTAGCTTTGTGTCAATCGATATGTATCTCTATCTATCTATCTAACGGTCTGTCTATCTATGTATCTATGTATGTAAGTATGTATGTATGTATCTATGGATCTATCTATCTATCTATCTATCTATCTTCCTATCATCAATCTATGATGTCTATCATCTATCAGTCTATGTAAATATCTATCTTTCTTTCATCTGTCGTCTGTCTACCTATCTATCTATGTATCAATCACCTTTTTGTCTGCCCATCTATCCTTCTGTACAGAAGAGTTAACAACATAGCTTATGTCTCTTTCCTACATTATGCTTCCAGAAATCTTGCAAGGTAGCTAAGCCATAAGGAGAGCACTGTGTTCACCGATACACTTTCAGGTAGAGTCAGCCGCGTGTGCTTACAAAACCAGTAAATGGATGTGAAAGGACTTGAACCCTTATCTCTGTCCTCTGTCCTCTTATACTTCCTGCTCGCTTGGTGACTTTATTTAGCCACATTCAGTGAGTAAGAGATCCCTGAAGACCAAAAGTATCCTTCGTCTGGGCCTGTTGTCGACAGAAAAGTGTACTTGGGTCTTTGCACACCACCATGTTTTAGGGACATCGGTGTGATCACTGCTGATAGGTGGAGGGACAAATATAAAGGAACACCTATTTCTGGACAGGAGCATTTGGGAAATAAGAGTGTGTAGTGGAGTGAAGTGTTTATTTGAGGGTCCAAACGTCCCTCTTTAGATGGTTATTACTTCTTTACATTCGTGAACATCATAAAAAGCAATGATTTCAAAAGCGTAGAGGCCTATTATTACAGCAATTCATTTGTTGAGGTGGGAGGAAATGAGAAGGAAGTTGCTGCACCACGAAATCTATGCCTGAGCACTGCTGAAACAAAACAAAAAGAATTCACGGTGGCTAGATTGGGCTATTTTCTACTGACTCTCTCTGAGGACACAAACAGAATCCATTTGTTTGTTTGTTTCTCAGTTTCACTTGCATAGGGTACCTGTCCCTGCCCCTTCAGCTTGTAGTTTGTCTGTGTCCTTGGATCTCAAGTGAGCCTCCAGAAAGGGAGCACGTACGTGGTCTTGAATTTTCATCAGTTCTTCTAACCCTGTGTCTTTTGATTGGAGCACTCAAAGCCTGTACTTTTATTCTGATATTTGAGAGCAGTGCTCTTACATCAGTTTGAAATTTTCTTTGTTCTCATTAATATACAATCACATGCAGAACATTATGTTTTCCAGTCTACCCTCTTCAGCAAGTCCCCCCCAAATGCCAGTTACAGTCGCTGTCCGTCAGCATGTCCTAAGATGCTGTAGAATCACTACATGTCTTCTCTGTGTTGTACAGCCCTACCCATGACTCCCCATCCTACACATTAAACATGCTAATCCTAATGCCCCCATTCTTTTTCCTCGCCCTTATTACTCCCTTCCCACAAACGCTACCCAGTCCCTTTCTCTTTGGTAACTGTTAGTCCACTCTCGAGTTCTGTGAGTCTGCTGCTGTCTTTTCCTTCAGTTTTTCTTTTTTATCATACTCCACACATGAGTGAAATCATTTGGTACATGTATTTCTCCGCCTGGCCTGTTTGACTGAGCATAATACCCTCTACCTCCATTAACGTTATTGCAAATGATAGGATTTGTTTTCTTCTTATGGCTGCTTACTGCACTTTTTAAACTGGATTTCATTCTTCTTTTTTGTTTGTAGTTTCGCTATGTGCTTTCACCATTGTTCTCCTGGTAATGAGCAGTAGCTTTGTGTTAGTCGATATGTACCTATATCGATCTATCTGTCTGTCTATGTATTTATCAATCAATCAATCAAATTTTTGTCGGCCCATCTGTCCTTGTATACAGAACAGTTAACCTCATATCCTATATCACTTTCCTACACTATGCTTCCAAAAATCTTGCAATGTATCTAGGCTGTAGAGAGAGCACTGGGTTCACCGAGAGCCTTGCATGTCGAGACGGCCACCTATACCTACAAAACCAGGAAGTGGTTGTGCCGGGACTTAAACCCTTGTCTCTCTCCTCTGTCCTCTTTCATCTCCTTCTAATTTGCTGTCTGTAATTAGCCACATTCATTGACTAAGTGCTCCCTGAAGACCACAAGTATCATTCCTCTGGGATAGTTGTCGACAGAAAAGTAAACTTGTTGCTTTGATCACCACCATGTTTGAAGGATATCAGCGTGATCACCGCCGATAGGACGGAGGGTCAAATAGAAAGGAACACAAATTTCTAGACAGGAGCAGTTGGGAGCCAAGAGTTTATTGTGGAGTGACGTGTTTATTTGAGTGTCCAAACTTCCCTCTTTAGGTGATTATTAGATCTTCTCAGTCGTGAAATCATAAAACCCACTGATTTAAAAGGCCCAGATGCTTATTATTACAGCAACTCAGTTGTTGAGGTGAGAGAAAATGAGAAGTATGTTGCTGCACCACTAAATCTATCGCTGGGAACTGATGAAACCAAAAAATAATAATTCACGGTGGTCAGATCGGGCTATTTTCTGCTGACGGTCTCTGGGGACTCAAACAGAATCCATTTGTTTGATAGTTGGTTTTTCAGATTCACTCGTGTAAGGTACTTGTCCACACACCTGCTTGTAGTTTGTCTGTGTCCTTGGATCTCAAGTGAGTCTCCTAAAAGTAAGCACGTAGGTGTCTTGAGTTTTTATCCCTTCTTTTAACCCTGTGTCTTTTGTTTGAAGCACTCAGTGCATGACCTTTTATTCTGATGATTCAGAGCTGTACATTTATTGCACTTAAAGTATTTTTTTGTCATTAATCTACAATCACGTGAAGAACATTATGTTTACTATGCACCCCCCCTCAACAAGCCCCCCGAAAAACCTCTTCAGTCGCTGTCTATCAGCGTAGTTGAATGCTGTGGATCCCTTTACCATGTCCGCCCCCACAGACCCGTTACAGTAATTTTCCATCAGTGAGTAGTAAGATGATGTGTGATCTCTACTAGTCTTCTCTGTGTTGTACAGTACTCCCCATGCACACCCGACCCCACACATTATTCATGCTATTCCCAATTACCACTATTCTTTCTCCCCACACTTATCCCTCCCTTCAGACTCACCCTGCCTTGTCCTTTTCCCTTTGGTAACTTTTAGTCAACTCTCGGATTCTGTGAGAGTGCTGCTGTTTTTTTCCTTCAGTTTCTCTTTGTTGTTTTACTCCACACATGAGTGAAATCACTTGGTACTTCTCTTTCTCCGCCTGGCCTATTTCTCTGAACGTACTACCGTCTAGCTCCATCCACGTCATTGACAATGGTAGTGTTTGTTTTCTTCTTAAGGCTGATTACTGCAATTTTAAACTGGATTTCATTCTTCATTTTTGTTTGTAGATTAGCTATGTTATTCAACATTCAACTCCTATTTATGAACAGTAGCTTTGTGTCAATCGATATGTATCTCTATCTATCTATCTAACGGTCTGTCTATCTATGTATCTGTGTATGTAAGTATGTATGTATGTATCTATGGATCTATCTATCTATCTATCTATCTATCTTCCTATCATCAATCTATGATGTCTATCATCTATCAGTCTATGTACCTATCTATCTTTCTTTCATCTGTCGTCTGTCTACCTATCTATCTATGTATCAATCACCTTTTTGTCTGCCCATCTATCCTTCTGTACAGAAGAGTTAACAACATAGCTTGTCTCTTTCCTACATTATGCTTCCAGAAATCTTGCAAGGTAGCTAAGCCATAAGGAGAGCACTGTGTTCACCGATACACTTTCAGGTAGAGTCAGCCGCGTGTGCTTACAAAACCAGTAAATGGATGTGAAAGGACTTGAACCCGTATCTCTGTCCTCTGTCCTCTTATACTTCCTGCTCGCTTGGTGACTTTATTTAGCCACATTCAGTGAGTAAGTGATCCCTGAAGAAAACAAGTATCCTTCGTCTGGGCCTGTTGTCGTCAGAAAAGTGTACTTGGGTCTTTGCACACCACCATGTTTTAGGGACATCGGTGTGATCACTGCTGATAGGTGGAGGGACAAATATAAAGGAACACCTATTTCTGGACAGGAGCATTTGGGAAATAAGAGTGTGTAGTGGAGTGAAGTGTTTATTTGAGGGTCCAAACGTCCCTCTTTAGGTGGTTATTACTTATTACATTCGTGAACATCATAAAAAGCAATGATTTCAAAAGCGTAGAGGCCTATTATTACAGCAATTCATTTGTTGAGGTGGGAGGAAATGAGAAGGAAGTTGCTGCACCACGAAATCTATGCCTGAGCAATGCTGAAACAAAACAAAAAGAATTCACGGTGGCTAGATTGGGCTATTTTCTACTGACTCTCTCTGGGGACACAAACAGAATCCATTTGTTTTTTTGTTTCTCAGTTTCACTTGCATAGGGTACCTGTCCCTGCCCCTTCAGCTTGTAGTTTGTCTGTGTCCTTGGATCTCAAGTGAGTCTCCAGAAAGGGAGCACGTAGGTGGTCTTGAGTTTTCATCAGTTCTTCTAACCCTGTGTCTTTTGATTGGAGCACTCAAAGCCTGTACTTTTATTCTGATATTTGAGAGCAGTGCTCTTACATCAGTTTGAAATTTTCTTTGTTCTCATTGATATACAATCACATGCAGAACATTATGTTTTCCAGTCTACCCTCTTCAGCAAGTACCCCCCAAATCCCAGTTACAGTCGCTGTCCGTCAGCATGTACTAAGATGCTGTAGAATCACTACATGTCTTCTCTGTGTTGTACAGCCCTACCCATGACCCCCCACCCTACACATTAAACATGCTAATCCTAATGACCCATTCTTTTTCCTCGCCCTTATTACTCCCTTTCCCCAAACGCTACCCAGTCCCTTTCTCTTTGGTAAATGTTAGTCCACTCTCGGGTTCTGTGAGTCTGCTGCTTTCTTTTCCTTCAGTTTTTCTTTGTTATCATACTCCACACATGAGTGAAATCATTTGGTACATGTATTTCTCCGCCTGGCCTGTTTGACTGAGCATAATACCCTCTACCTCCATCTACGTTATTGCAAATGATAGGATTTGTTTTCTTCTTATGGCTGCTTACTGCACTTTTTAAACTGGATTTCATTCTTCTTTTTTGTTTGTAGTTTCGCTATGTGCTTTCACCATTGTTCTCCTGGTAATGAGCAGTAGCTTTGTGTTAGTCGATATGTACCTATATCGATCTATCTGTCTGTCTATCTATTTATCAATCAATCAATCAAATTTTTGTCGGCCTATCTGTCCTTGTGTACAGAACAGTTAACCTCATATCCTATATCACTTTCCTACACTATGCTTCCAAAAATCTTGCAAAGTATCTAGGCTGTAGAGAGAGCACTGGGTTCACCGAGAGCCTTGCAGGTCGAGACGGCCACGTGTTCCTACAAAACCAGGAAATGGTTGTGCCGGGACTTGAACCTTTGTCTCTGTCCTCTGTCCTCTTTCATCTCCTTCTAATTTGCTGTCTGTAATTAGCCACATTCATTGACTAAGTGCTCCCTGAAGACCACAAGTATCATTCCTCTGGGAAAGTTGTCGACAGAAAAGTAAACTTGTTGCTTTGCTCACCACCATGTTTGAAGGATATCAGCGTGATCACCGCCGATAGGACGGAGGGTCAAATAGAAAGGAACACCAATTTCTAGACAGGAGCATTTGGGAGCCAAGAGTGTATTGTGGAGTGACGTGTTTATTTGAGTGCCCAAACTTCCCTCTTTATGTGGTTATTAGATCTTCTCAGACGTGAAATCGTAAAACCCACTGATTTCAATGGCCCAGATGCTTATTATTACAGCAACTCAATTGTTGAGGTGAGAGAAAATGAGAACTATGCTGCTGCACCACTAAATCTATTGCTGGGAACTGATGTAACCTAACAAAAATAATTCACGGTGGTCAGATAGGGCTATTTTCTGCTGACCGTCTCTGGGGACTCAAACAGAATCCATTTGTTTGATAGTTTGTTTTTCAGATTCACTCGTGTAAGGTACTTGTCCACACACCTGCTTGTAGTTCGTCTGTGTCCTTGGATCTCAAGTGAGTCTCCTGTAAGTAAGCACGTTGGTGTCTTGAGTTTTTATCCCTTCTTTTAACCCTGTGTCTTTTGTTTGCAGCACTCAGTGCATGACCTTTTATTCTGATGATTCAGAGCTGTACATTTATTGCACTTAAAGAATTTTTTTGTCATTAATCTACAATCACGTGAAGAACATTATGTTTACTATGTTCCCCCCCTCACCAAGTCCCCCCGAAAAACCTCTTCAGTCGCTGTCTATAAGCGTAGTCGAATGCTGTGGATCCCTTCACAAAGTCCGCCCCCACAGACCCGTTACAGTAATTTTCCATGAGTCAGTAGTAAGATGCTATATGATCTCTACTAGTCTTCTCTGTGTTGTACAGTACTCCCCATGCACACCCGACCCCTCGCATTATTCATGCTATTCCCAATTACCACTATTCTTTCTCCCCACACTTATCCCTCCCTTCAGACTCACCCTGCCTTGTCCTTTCCCTTTGGTAACTTTTAGTCAACTTTCGGATTCTGTGAGAGTGCTGCTGTTTTTTTCCTTCAGTTTCTCTTTGTTGTTTTACTCCACACATGAGTGAAATCACTTGGTACTTGTCTTTCTCCGCCTGGCCTATTTCTCTGAACGTACTACCGTCTAGCTTCATCCACGTCATTGCCAATGGTAGTGTTTGTTTTCTTCTTAAGGCTGCTTACTGCAATTTTAAACTGGATTTCATTCTTCATTTTTGTTTGTAGATTAGCTATGTTATTCAACATTCAACTCCTATTTATGAACAGTAGCTTTGTGTCAATCGATATGTATCTCTATCTATCTATCTAACGGTCTGTCTGTCTATCTATGTATCTATGTATGTAAGTATGTATGTATGGATATATGGATCTATCTATCTATCTATCTGTCTATCTATCTTCCTGTCATCAATCTATGATGTCTATCATCTATCAGTCTATGTACCTATCTATCTTTCTTTCATCTGTCGTCTGTCTACCTATCTATCTATGAATCAATCAACTTTTGTCTGCCCATCTATCCTTCTGTAAAGAACAGTTAACAACATAGCATATGTCTCTTTCCTACATTATGCTTCCAGAAATCTTGCAAGGTAGCTAAGCCATAAGGAGAGCACTGTGTTCACCGATACACTTTTAGGTAGAGACAGCCGCGTGTGCTTACAAAACCAGTAAATGGAGTTGAAAGGACTTGAACCCGTATCGCTGTCCTCTGTCGTCTTATACTTCCTGCTCGCTTGGTGACTTTATTTAGCCACATTCAGTGAGTAAGTGATCCCTGAAGACCACAAGTATCCTTCGTCTGGGCCTGTTGTCGACAGAAAAGTGTACTTCGTTCTTTGCACACCACCATGTTTGAGGGACATCGGTGTGATCACTGCTGATAGGTGGAGGGACAAACATAAAGGAACACCTATTTCTGGACAGGAGCATTTGGGAAATAAGAGTGTGTAGTGGAGTGAAGTGTTTATTTGAGGGTCCAAACGTCCCTCTTTATATGGTTATTACTTCTTTACATTCGTGAACATCATAAAGAGCAATGATTTCAAAAGCGCAGACGCCTATTATTACAGCAATTCATTTGTTGAGGTGGGAGGAAATGAGAAGGAAGTTGCTGCACCACGAAATCTATGCCTGAGAACTGCTGAAACAAAACAAAAAGAATTCACGGTGGCTAGATGGGGCTATTTTCTACTGACTCTCTCTGGGGACTCAAACAGAATCAGTTTGTTTGTTTGTTTCTCAGTTTCACTTGTATAGGGTACCTGTCCCTGCCCCTTCAGCTTGTAGTTTGTCTGTGTCCTTGGATCTCAAGTGAGTCTCCAGAAAGGGAGCACGTATTTGGTCTTGAGTTTTCATCAGTTCTTCTAACCCAGTGTCTTTTGATTGGAGCACTCAAAGCCTGTACTTTTATTCTGATATTTGAGAGCAGTGCTCTTACATCAGTTTGAAATTTTCTTTGTTTTCATTAATATACAATCACATGCAGAACATTATGTTTTCCAGTCTACCCTCTTCAGCAAGTCCCCCCCAAATGCCAGTTACAGTCGCTGTCCGTCAGCATGTACTAAGATGCTGTAGAATCACTACATGTCTTCTCTGTGTTGTACAGCCCTACCCATGACTCCCCATCCTACACATTAAACATGCTAACCCTAATGCCCCCATTCTTTTTCCTCTCCCTTATTACTCCCTTCCCACAAACGCTACCCAGTCCCTTTCTCTTTGGTAACTGTTAGTCCACTCTCGGGTTCTGTGAGTCTGCTGCTGTCTTTTCCTTCAGTTTTTCTTTGTTATCATACTCCACACATGAGTGAAATCATTTGGTACATGTATTTATCCGCCTGGCCTGTTTGACTGAGCATAATACCCTCTACCTCCATCCACGTTATTGCAAATGATAGGATTTGTTTTCCTCTTATGGCTGCTTACTGCACTTTTTAAACTGGATTTCATTCTTCTTTTTTGTTTGTAGTTTCGCTATGTGCTTTCACCATTGTTCTCCTGGTAATGAGCAGTAGCTTTGTGTTAGTCGATATGTACCTATATCGATCTATCTGTCTGTCTATCTATTTATCAATCAATCAATCAAATTTTTGTCGGCCTATCTGTCCTTGTGTACAGAACAGTTAACCTCATATCCTATATCACTTTCCTACACTATGCTTCCAAAAATCTTGCAAATATCTAGGCTGTAGAGAGAGCACTGGGTTCACCGAGAGCCTTGCAGGTCGAGACGGCCACGTGTACCTACAAAACCAGGAAATGGTTGTGCCGTGACTTGAACCCTTGTCTCTGTCCTCTGTCCTCTTTCATCTCCTTCTAATTTGCTGTCTGTAATTAGCCACATTCATTGACTAAGTGCTCCCTGAAGACCACAAGTATCATTCCTCTGGACCTGTTGTCGACACAAAAGTAAACTTGTTGCTTTGCTCACCACCATGTTTGAAGGATATCAGCGTGATCACCGCCGATAGGACAGAGGGTCAAATAGAAAGGAACACAAATTTCTAGACAGGAGCAGTTGGGAGCCAAGAGTTTATTGTGGAGTGACGTGTTTATTTGAGTGTCCAAACTTCCCTCTTTAGGTGATTATTAGATCTTCTCAGTCGTGAAATCATAAAACCCACTGATTTAAAAGGCCCAGATGCTTATTATTACAGCAACTCAGTTGTTGAGGTGAGAGAAAATGAGAAGTATGTTGCTGCACCACTAAATCTATCGCTGGGAACTGATGAAACCAAAAAAAAATAATTCACGGTGGTCAGATCGGGCTATTTTCTGCTGACGGTCTCTGGGGACTCAAACAGAATCCATTTGTTTGATAGTTTGTTTTTCAGATTCACTCGTGTAAGGTACTTGTCCACACACCTGCTTGTAGTTTGTCTGTGTCCTCGGATCTCAAGTGAGTCTCCTGAAAGTAAGCACGTAGGTGTCTTGAGTTTTTATCCCTTCTTTTAACCCTGTGTCTTTTGTTTGAAGCACTCAGTGCATGACCTTTTATTCTGATGATTCAGAGCTGTACATTTATTGCACTTAAAGTATTTTTTTGTCATTAATCTACAATCACGTGAAGAACATTATGTTTACTATGCACCCCCCCTCAACAAGCCCCCCGAAAAACCTCTTCAGTCGCTGTCTATCAGCGTAGTTGAATGCTGTGGATCCCTTTACCATGTCCGCCCCCACAGACCCGTTACAGTAATTTTCCATCAGTGAGTAGTAAGATGCTGTGTGATCTCTACTAGTCTTCTCTGTGTTGTACAGTACTCCCCATGCACACCCGACCCCACACATTATTCATGCTATTCCCAATTACCACTATTCTTTCTCCCCACACTTATCCCTCCCTTCAGACTCACCCTGCCTTGTCCTTTTCCCTTTGGTAACTTTTAGTCAACTCTCGGATTCTGTGAGAGTGCTGCTGTTTTTTTCCTTCAGTTTCTCTTTGTTGTTTTACTCCACACATGAGTGAAATCACTTGGTACTTCTCTTTCTCCGCCTGGCCTATTTCTCTGAACGTACTACCGTCTAGCTCCATCCACGTCATTGACAATGGTAGTGTTTGTTTTCTTCTTAAGGCTGATTACTGCAATTTTAAACTGGATTTCATTCTTCATTTTTGTTTGTAGATTAGCTATGTTATTCAACATTCAACACCTATTTATGAACAGTAGCTTTGTGTCAATCGATATGTATCTCTATCTATCTATCTAACGGTCTGTCTATCTATGTATCTATGTATGTAAGTATGTATGTATGTATCTATGGATCTATCTATCTATCTATCTATCTATCTATCTATCTATCTATCTATCTTCCTATCATCAATCTATGATGTCTATCATCTATCAGTCTATGTACCTATCTATCTTTCTTTCATCTGTCGTCTGTCTACCTATCTATCTATGTATCAATCACCTTTTTGTCTGCCCATCTATCCTTCTGTACAGAAGAGTTAACAACATAGCTTGTCTCTTTCCTACATTATGCTTCCAGAAATCTTGCAAGGTAGCTAAGCCATAAGGAGAGCACTGTGTTCACCGATACACTTTCAGGTAGAGTCAGCCGCGTGTGCTTACAAAACCAGTAAATGGATGTGAAAGGACTTGAACCCGTATCTCTGTCCTCTGTCCTCTTATACTTCCTGCTCGCTTGGTGACTTTATTTAGCCACATTCAGTGAGTAAGAGATCCCTGAAGACCACAAGTATCCTTCGTCTGGGCCTGTTGTCGACAGAAAAGTGTACTTGGGTCTTTGCACACCACCATGTTTTAGGGACATCGGTGTGATAACTGCTGATAGGTGGAGGGACAAATATAAAGGAACACCTATTTCTGGACAGGAGCATTTGGGAAATAAGAGTGTGTAGTGGAGTGAAGTGTTTATTTGAGGGTCCAAACGTCCCTCTTTAGATGGTTATTACTTCTTTACATTCGTGAACATCATAAAAAGCAATGATTTCAAAAGCGTAGAGGCCTATTATTACAGCAATTCATTTGTTGAGGTGGGAGGAAATGAGAAGGAAGTTGCTGCACCACGAAATCTATGCCTGAGCACTGCTGAAACAAAACAAAAAGAATTCACGGTGGCTAGATTGGGCTATTTTCTACTGACTCTCTCTGGGGACACAAACAGAATCCATTTGTTTGTTTGTTTCTCAGTTTCACTTGCATAGGGTACCTGTCCCTGCCCCTTCAGCTTGTAGTTTGTCTGTGTCCTTGGATCTCAAGTGAGTCTCCAGAAAGGGAGCACGTAGGTGGTCTTGAGTTTTCATCAGTTCTTCTAACCCTTTGTCTTTTGATTGGAGCACTCAAAGCCTGTACTTTTATTCTGATATTTGAGAGCAGTGCTCTTACATCAGTTTGAAATTTTCTTTGTTCTCATTGATACACAATCACATGCAGAACATTATCTTTTCCAGTCTACCCTCTTCAGCAAGTACCCCCCAAATCCCAGTTACAGTCGCTGTCCGTCAGCATGTACTAAGATGCTGTAGAATCACTACATGTCTTCTCTGTGTTGTACAGCCCTACCCATGACCCCCCACCCTACACATTAAACATGCTAATCCTAATGACCCATTCTTTTTCCTCGCCCTTATTACTCCCTTCCCCCAAACGCTACCCAGTCCCTTTCTCTTTGGTAAATGTTAGTCCACTCTCGGGTTCTGTGAGTCTGCTGCTTTCTTTTCCTTCAGTTTTTCTTTGTTATCATACTCCACACATGAGTGAAATCATTCGGTACATGTATTTCTCCGCCTGGCCTGTTTGACTGAGCATAATACCCTCTACCTCCATCTACGTTATTGCAAATGATAGGATTTGTTTTCTTCTTATGGCTGCTTACTGCACTTTTTAAACTGGATTTCATTCTTCTTTTTTGTTTGTAGTTTCGCTATGTGCTTTCACCATTGTTCTCCTGGTAATGAGCAGTAGCTTTGTGTTAGTCGATATGTACCTATATCGATCTATCTGTCTGTCTATCTATTTATCAATCAATCAATCAAATTTTTGTCGGCCTATCTGTCCTTGTGTACAGAACAGTTAACCTCATATCCTATATCACTTTCCTACACTATGCTTCCAAAAATCTTGCAAAGTATCTAGGCTGTAGAGAGAGCACTGGGTTCACCGAGAGCCTTGCAGGTCGAGACGGCCACGTGTTCCTACAAAACCAGGAAATGGTTGTGCCGGGACTTGAACCTTTGTCTCTGTCCTCTGTCCTCTTTCATCTCCTTCTAATTTGCTGTCTGTAATTAGCCACATTCATTGACTAAGTGCTCCCTGAAGACCACAAGTATCATTCCTCTGGGAAAGTTGTCGACAGAAAAGTAAACTTGTTGCTTTGCTCACCACCATGTTTGAAGGATATCAGCGTGATCACCGCCGATAGGACGGAGGGTCAAATAGAAAGGAACACCAATTTCTAGACAGGAGCAGTTGGGAGCCAAGAGTGTATTGTGGAGTGACGTGTTTATTTGAGTGCCCAAACTTCCCTCTTTATGTGGTTATTAGATCTTCTCAGACGTGAAATCGTAAAACCCACTGTTTTCAATGGCCCAGATGCTTATTATTACAGCAACTCAATTGTTGAGGTGAGAGAAAATGAGAACTATGCTGCTGCACCACTAAATCTATCGCTGGGAACTGATGTAACCTAACAAAAATAATTCACGGTGGTCAGATAAGGCTATTTTCTGCTGACCGTCTCTGGGGACTCAAACAGAATCCATTTGTTTGATAGTTTGTTTTTCAGATTCACTCGTGTAAGGTACTTGTCCACACACCTGCTTGTAGTTCGTCTGTGTCCTTGGATCTCAAGTGAGTCTCCTGTAAGTAAGCACGTAGGTGTCTTGAGTTTTTATCCCTTCTTTTAACCCTGTGTCTTTTGTTTGCAGCACTCAGTGCATGACCTTTTATTCTGATGATTCAGAGCTGTACATTTATTGCACTTAAAGAATTTTTTTGTCATTAATCTACAATCACGTGAAGAACATTATGTTTACTATGTTCCCCCCCTCACCAAGTCCCCCCGAAAAACCTCTTCAGTCGCTGTCTATAAGCGTAGTCGAATGCTGTGGATCCCTTCACAAAGTCCGCCCCCACAGACCCGTTACAGTAATTTTCCATGAGTCAGTAGTAAGATGCTATATGATCTCTACTAGTCTTCTCTGTGTTGTACAGTACTCCCCATGCACACCCGACCCCTCGCATTATTCATGCTATTCCCAATTACCACTATTCTTTCTCCCCACACTTATCCCTCCCTTCAGACTCACCCTGCCTTGTCCTTTCCCTTTGGTAACTTTTAGTCAACTTTCGGATTCTGTGAGAGTGCTGCTGTTTTTTTCCTTCAGTTTCTCTTTGTTGTTTTACTCCACACATGAGTGAAATCACTTGGTACTTGTCTTTCTCCGCCTGGCCTATTTCTCTGAACGTACTACCGTCTAGCTTCATCCACGTCATTGCCAATGGTAGTGTTTGTTTTCTTCTTAAGGCTGCTTACTGCAATTTTAAACTGGATTTCATTCTTCATTTTTGTTTGTAGATTAGCTATGTTATTCAACATTCAACTCCTATTTATGAACAGTAGCTTTGTGTCAATCGATATGTATCTCTATCTATCTATCTAACGGTCTGTCTGTCTATCTATGTATCTATGTATGTAAGTATGTATGTATGGATATATGGATCTATCTATCTATCTATCTGTCTATCTATCTTCCTGTCATCAATCTATGATGTCTATCATCTATCAGTCTATGTACCTATCTATCTTTCTTTCATCTGTCGCCTGTCTACCTATCTATCTATGAATCAATCAACTTTTGTCTGCCCATCTATCCTTCTGTACAGAACAGTTAACAACATAGCATATGTCTCTTTCCTACATTATGCTTCCAGAAATCTTGCAAGGTAGCTAAGCCATAAGGAGAGCACTGTGTTCACCGATACACTTTTAGGTAGAGACAGCCGCGTGTGCTTACAAAACCAGTAAATGGAGTTGAAAGGACTTGAACCCGTATCGCTGTCCTCTGTCGTCTTATACTTCCTGCTCGCTTGGTGACTTTATTTAGCCACATTCAGTGAGTAAGTGATCCCTGAAGACCACAAGTATCCTTCGTCTGGGCCTGTTGTCGACAGAAAAGTGTACTTCGTTCTTTGCACACCACCATGTTTGAGGGACATCGGTGTGATCACTGCTGATAGGTGGAGGGACAAACATAAAGGAACACCTATTTCTGGACAGGAGCATTTGGGAAATAAGAGTGTGTAGTGGAGTGAAGTGTTTATTTGAGGGTCCAAACGTCCCTCTTTAGATGGTTATTACTTCTTTACATTCGTGAACATCATAAAGAGCAATGATTTCAAAAGCGCAGACGCCTATTATTACAGCAATTCATTTGTTGAGGTGGGAGGAAATGAGAAGGAAGTTGCTGCACCACGAAATCTATGCCTGAGCACTGCTGAAACAAAACAAAAAGAATTCACGGTGGCTAGATGGGGCTATTTTCTACTGACTCTCTCTGGGGACTCAAACAGAATCAGTTTGTTTGTTTGTTTCTCAGTTTCACTTGTATAGGGTACCTGTCCCTGCCCCTTCAGCTTGTAGTTTGTCTGTGTCCTTGGATCTCAAGTGAGTCTCCAGAAAGGGAGCACGTAGTTGGTCTTGAGTTTTCATCAGTTCTTCTAACCCAGTGTCTTTTGATTGGAGCACTCAAAGCCTGTACTTTTATTCTGATATTTGAGAGCAGTGCTCTTACATCAGTTTGAAATTTTCTTTGTTTTCATTAATATACAATCACATGCAGAACATTATGTTTTCCAGTCTACCCTCTTCAGCAAGTCCCCCCCAAATGCCAGTTACAGTCGCTGTCCGTCAGCATGTACTAAGATGCTGTAGAATCACTACATGTCTTCTCTGTGTTGTACAGCCCTACCCATGACTCCCCATCCTACACATTAAACATGCTAATCCTAATGCCCCCATTCTTTTTCCTCTCCCTTATTACTCCCTTCCCACAAACGCTACCCAGTCCCTTTCTCTTTGGTAACTGTTAGTCCACTCTCGGGTTCTGTGAGTCTGCTGCTGTCTTTTCCTTCAGTTTTTCTTTGTTATCATACTCCACACATGAGTGAAATCATTTGGTACATGTATTTCTCCGCCTGGCCTGTTTGACTGAGCATAATACACTCTACCTCCATCCACGTTATTGCAAATGATAGGATTTGTTTTCCTCTTATGGCTGCTTACTGCACTTTTTAAACTGGATTTCATTCTTCTTTTTTGTTTGTAGTTTCGCTATGTGCTTTCACCATTGTTCTCCTGGTAATGAGCAGTAGCTTTGTGTTAGTCGATATGTACCTATATCGATCTATCTGTCTGTCTATCTATTTATCAATCAATCAATCAAATTTTTGTCGGCCTATCTGTCCTTGTGTACAGAACAGTTAACCTCATATCCTATATCACTTTCCTACACTATGCTTCCAAAAATCTTGCAAATATCTAGGCTGTAGAGAGAGCACTGGGTTCACCGAGAGCCTTGCAGGTCGAGACGGCCACGTGTACCTACAAAACCAGGAAATGGTTGTGCCGTGACTTGAACCCTTGTCTCTGTCCTCTGTCCTCTTTCATCTCCTTCTAATTTGCTGTCTGTAATTAGCCACATTCATTGACTAAGTGCTCCCTGAAGACCACAAGTATCATTCCTCTGGACCTGTTGTCGACACAAAAGTAAACTTGTTGCTTTGCTCACCACCATGTTTGAAGGATATCAGCGTGATCACCGCCGATAGGACAGAGGGTCAAATAGAAAGGAACACAAATTTCTAGACAGGAGCAGTTGGGAGCCAAGAGTTTATTGTGGAGTGACGTGTTTATTTGAGTGTCCAAACTTCCCTCTTTAGGTGATTATTAGATCTTCTCAGTCGTGAAATCATAAAACCCACTGATTTAAAATGCCCAGATGCTTATTATTACAGCAACTCAGTTGTTGAGGTGAGAGAAAATGAGAAGTATGTTGCTGCACCACTAAATCTATCGCTGGGAACTGATGAAACCAAAAAAAAATAATTCACGGTGGTCAGATCGGGCTATTTTCTGCTGACGGTCTCTGGGGACTCAAACAGAATCCATTTGTTTGATAGTTTGTTTTTCAGATTCACTCGTGTAAGGTACTTGTCCACACACCTGCTTGTAGTTTGTCTGTGTCCTCGGATCTCAAGTGAGTCTCCTGAAAGTAAGCACGTAGGTGTCTTGAGTTTTTATCCCTTCTTTTAACCCTGTGTCTTTTGTTTGAAGCACTCAGTGCATGACCTTTTATTCTGATGATTCAGAGCTGTACATTTATTGCACTTAAAGTATTTTTTTGTCATTAATCTACAATCACGTGAAGAACATTATGTTTACTATGCACCCCCCCTCAACAAGCCCCCCGAAAAACCTCTTCAGTCGCTGTCTATCAGCGTAGTTGAATGCTGTGGATCCCTTTACCATGTCCGCCCCCACAGACCCGTTACAGTAATTTTCCATCAGTGAGTAGTAAGATGCTGTGTGATCTCTACTAGTCTTCTCTGTGTTGTACAGTACTCCCCATGCACACCCGACCCCACACATTATTCATGCTATTCCCAATTACCACTATTCTTTCTCCCCACACTTATCCCTCCCTTCAGACTCACCCTGCCTTGTCCTTTTCCCTTTGGTAACTTTTAGTCAACTCTCGGATTCTGTGAGAGTGCTGCTGTTTTTTTCCTTCAGTTTCTCTTTGTTGTTTTACTCCACACATGAGTGAAATCACTTGGTACTTCTCTTTCTCCGCCTGGCCTATTACTCTGAACGTACTACCGTCTAGCTCCATCCACGTCATTGACAATGGTAGTGTTTGTTTTCTTCTTAAGGCTGATTACTGCAATTTTAAACTGGATTTCATTCTTCATTTTTGTTTGTAGATTAGCTATGTTATTCAACATTCAACTCCTATTTATGAACAGTAGCTTTGTGTCAATCGATATGTATCTCTATCTATCTATCTATCGGTCTGTCTATCTATGTATCTATGTATGTAAGTATGTATGTATGTATCTATGGATCTATCTATCTATCTATCTATCTATCTATCTATCTTCCTATCATCAATCTATGATGTCTATCATCTATCAGTCTATGTACCTATCTATCTTTCTTTCATCTGTCGTCTGTCTACCTATCTATCTATGTATCAATCACCTTTTTGTCTGCCCATCTATCCTTCTGTACAGAAGAGTTAACAACATAGCTTATGTCTCTTTCCTACATTATGCTTCCAGAAATCTTGCAAGGTAGCTAAGCCATAAGGAGAGCACTGTGTTCACCGATAGACTTTCAGGTAGAGTCAGCCGCGTGTGCTTACAAAACCAGTAAATGGATGTGAAAGGACTTGAACCCGTATCTCTGTCCTCTGTCCTCTTATACTTCCTGCTCGCTTGGTGACTTTATTTAGCCACATTCAGTGAGTAAGAGATCCCTGAAGACCACAAGTATCCTTCGTCTGGGCCTGTTGTCGACAGAAAAGTGTACTTGGGTCTTTGCACACCACCATGTTTTAGGGACATCGGTGTGATAACTGCTGATAGGTGGAGGGACAAATATAAAGGAACACCTATTTCTGGACAGGAGCATTTGGGAAATAAGAGTGTGTAGTGGAGTGAAGTGTTTATTTGAGGGTCCAAACGTCCCTCTTTAGATGGTTATTACTTCTTTACATTCGTGAACATCATAAAAAGCAATGATTTCAAAAGCGTAGACGCCTATTATTACAGCAATTCATTTGTTGAGGTGGGAGGAAATGAGAAGGAAGTTGCTGCACCACGAAATCTATGCCTGAGCACTGCTGAAACAAAACAAAAAGAATTCACGGTGGCTAGATTGGGCTATTTTCTACTGACTCTCTCTGGGGACACAAACAGAATCCATTTGTTTGTTTGTTTCTCAGTTTCACTTGCATAGGGTACCTGTCCCTGCCCCTTCAGCTTGTAGTTTGTCTGTGTCCTTGGATCTCAAGTGAGCCTCCAGAAAGGGAGCACGTACGTGGTCTTGAATTTTCATCAGTTCTTCTAACCCTGTGTCTTTTGATTGGAGCACTCAAAGCCTGTACTTTTATTCTGATATTTGAGAGCAGTGCTCTTACATCAGTTTGAAATTTTCTTTGTTCTCATTAATATACAATCACATGCAGAACATTATGTATTCCAGTCTACCCTCTTCAGCAAGTCCCCCCCAAATGCCAGTTACAGTCGCTGTCCGTCAGCATGTACTAAGATGCTGTAGAATCACTACATGTCTTCTCTGTGTTGTACAGCCCTACCCATGACTACCCATCCTACACATTAAACATGCTAATCCTAATGCCCCCATTCTTTTTCCTCGCCCTTATTACTCCCTTCCCACAAACGCTACCCAGTCCCTTTCTCTTTGGTAACTGTTAGTCCACTCTCGGGTTCTGTGAGTCTGCTGCTGTCTTTTCCTTCAGTTTTTCTTTGTTATCATACTCCACACATGAGTGAAATCATTTGGTACATGTATTTCTCCGCCTGGCCTGTTTGACTGAGCATAATACACTCTACCTCCATCCACGTTATTGCAAATGATAGGATTTGTTTTCCTCTTATGGCTGCTTACTGCACTTTTTAAACTGGATTTCATTCTTCTTTTTTGTTTGTAGTTTCGCTATGTGCTTTCACCATTGTTCTCCTGGTAATGAGCAGTAGCTTTGTGTTAGTCGATATGTACCTATATCGATCTATCTGTCTGTCTATCTATTTATCAATCAATCAATCAAATTTTTGTCGGCCTATCTGTCCTTGTGTACAGAACAGTTAACCTCATATCCTATATCACTTTCCTACACTATGCTTCCAAAAATCTTGCAAATATCTAGGCTGTAGAGAGAGCACTGGGTTCACCGAGAGCCTTGCAGGTCGAGACGGCCACGTGTACCTACAAAACCAGGAAATGGTTGTGCCGTGACTTGAACCCTTGTCTCTGTCCTCTGTCCTCTTTCATCTCCTTCTAATTTGCTGTCTGTAATTAGCCACATTCATTGACTAAGTGCTCCCTGAAGACCACAAGTATCATTCCTCTGGACCTGTTGTCGACACAAAAGTAAACTTGTTGCTTTGCTCACCACCATGTTTGAAGGATATCAGCGTGATCACCGCCGATAGGACAGAGGGTCAAATAGAAAGGAACACAAATTTCTAGACAGGAGCAGTTGGGAGCCAAGAGTTTATTGTGGAGTGACGTGTTTATTTGAGTGTCCAAACTTCCCTCTTTAGGTGATTATTAGATCTTCTCAGTCGTGAAATCATAAAACCCACTGATTTAAAATGCCCAGATGCTTATTATTACAGCAACTCAGTTGTTGAGGTGAGAGAAAATGAGAAGTATGTTGCTGCACCACTAAATCTATCGCTGGGAACTGATGAAACCAAAAAAAAATAATTCACGGTGGTCAGATCGGGCTATTTTCTGCTGACGGTCTCTGGGGACTCAAACAGAATCCATTTGTTTGATAGTTTGTTTTTCAGATTCACTCGTGTAAGGTACTTGTCCACACACCTGCTTGTAGTTTGTCTGTGTCCTCGGATCTCAAGTGAGTCTCCTGAAAGTAAGCACGTAGGTGTCTTGAGTTTTTATCCCTTCTTTTAACCCTGTGTCTTTTGTTTGAAGCACTCAGTGCATGACCTTTTATTCTGATGATTCAGAGCTGTACATTTATTGCACTTAAAGTATTTTTTTGTCATTAATCTACAATCACGTGAAGAACATTATGTTTACTATGCACCCCCCCTCAACAAGCCCCCCGAAAAACCTCTTCAGTCGCTGTCTATCAGCGTAGTTGAATGCTGTGGATCCCTTTACCATGTCCGCCCCCACAGACCCGTTACAGTAATTTTCCATCAGTGAGTAGTAAGATGCTGTGTGATCTCTACTAGTCTTCTCTGTGTTGTACAGTACTCCCCATGCACACCCGACCCCACACATTATTCATGCTATTCCCAATTACCACTATTCTTTCTCCCCACACTTATCCCTCCCTTCAGACTCACCCTGCCTTGTCCTTTTCCCTTTGGTAACTTTTAGTCAACTCTCGGATTCTGTGAGAGTGCTGCTGTTTTTTTCCTTCAGTTTCTCTTTGTTGTTTTACTCCACACATGAGTGAAATCACTTGGTACTTCTCTTTCTCCGCCTGGCCTATTACTCTGAACGTACTACCGTCTAGCTCCATCCACGTCATTGACAATGGTAGTGTTTGTTTTCTTCTTAAGGCTGATTACTGCAATTTTAAACTGGATTTCATTCTTCATTTTTGTTTGTAGATTAGCTATGTTATTCAACATTCAACTCCTATTTATGAACAGTAGCTTTGTGTCAATCGATATGTATCTCTATCTATCTATCTATCGGTCTGTCTATCTATGTATCTATGTATGTAAGTATGTATGTATGTATCTATGGATCTATCTATCTATCTATCTATCTATCTATCTATCTTCCTATCATCAATCTATGATGTCTATCATCTATCAGTCTATGTACCTATCTATCTTTCTTTCATCTGTCGTCTGTCTACCTATCTATCTATGTATCAATCACCTTTTTGTCTGCCCATCTATCCTTCTGTACAGAAGAGTTAACAACATAGCTTATGTCTCTTTCCTACATTATGCTTCCAGAAATCTTGCAAGGTAGCTAAGCCATAAGGAGAGCACTGTGTTCACCGATAGACTTTCAGGTAGAGTCAGCCGCGTGTGCTTACAAAACCAGTAAATGGATGTGAAAGGACTTGAACCCGTATCTCTGTCCTCTGTCCTCTTATACTTCCTGCTCGCTTGGTGACTTTATTTAGCCACATTCAGTGAGTAAGAGATCCCTGAAGACCACAAGTATCCTTCGTCTGGGCCTGTTGTCGACAGAAAAGTGTACTTGGGTCTTTGCACACCACCATGTTTTAGGGACATCGGTGTGATAACTGCTGATAGGTGGAGGGACAAATATAAAGGAACACCTATTTCTGGACAGGAGCATTTGGGAAATAAGAGTGTGTAGTGGAGTGAAGTGTTTATTTGAGGGTCCAAACGTCCCTCTTTAGATGGTTATTACTTCTTTACATTCGTGAACATCATAAAAAGCAATGATTTCAAAAGCGTAGACGCCTATTATTACAGCAATTCATTTGTTGAGGTGGGAGGAAATGAGAAGGAAGTTGCTGCACCACGAAATCTATGCCTGAGCACTGCTGAAACAAAACAAAAAGAATTCACGGTGGCTAGATTGGGCTATTTTCTACTGACTCTCTCTGGGGACACAAACAGAATCCATTTGTTTGTTTGTTTCTCAGTTTCACTTGCATAGGGTACCTGTCCCTGCCCCTTCAGCTTGTAGTTTGTCTGTGTCCTTGGATCTCAAGTGAGCCTCCAGAAAGGGAGCACGTACGTGGTCTTGAATTTTCATCAGTTCTTCTAACCCTGTGTCTTTTGATTGGAGCACTCAAAGCCTGTACTTTTATTCTGATATTTGAGAGCAGTGCTCTTACATCAGTTTGAAATTTTCTTTGTTCTCATTAATATACAATCACATGCAGAACATTATGTATTCCAGTCTACCCTCTTCAGCAAGTCCCCCCCAAATGCCAGTTACAGTCGCTGTCCGTCAGCATGTACTAAGATGCTGTAGAATCACTACATGTCTTCTCTGTGTTGTACAGCCCTACCCATGACTCCCCATCCTACACATTAAACATGCTAATCCTAATGCCCCCATTCTTTTTCCTCGCCCTTATTACTCCCTTCCCACAAACGCTACCCAGTCCCTTTCTCTTTGGTAACTGTTAGTCCACTCTCGAGTTCTGTGAGTCTGCTGCTGTCTTTTCCTTCAGTTTTTCTTTGTTATCATACTCCACACATGAGTGAAATCATTTGGTACATGTATTTCTCCGACTGGCCTATTTGACTGAGCATAATACCCTCTACCTCCATCCACGTTATTGCAAATGATAGGATTTGTTTTCTTCTTATGGCTGCTTACTGCACTTTTTAAACTGGATTTCATTCTTCTTTTTTGTTTGTAGTTTCGCTATGTGCTTTCACCATTGTTCTCCTGGTAATGAGCAGTAGCTTTGTGTTAGTCGATATGTACCTATATCGATCTATCTGTCTGTCTATGTATTTATCAATCAATCAATCAAATTTTTGTCGGCCCATCTGTCCTTGTGTACAGAACAGTTAACCTCATATCCTATATCACTTTCCTACACTATGCTTCCAAAAATCTTGCAAAGTATCTAGGCTGTAGAGAGAGCACTGGGTTCACCGAGAGCCTTGCAGGTCGAGACGGCCACGTGTACCTACAAAACCAGGAAATGGTTGTGCCGGGACTTAAACCCTTGTCTCTCTCCTCTGTCCTCTTTCATCTCCTTCTAATTTGCTGTCTGTAATTAGCCACATTCATTGACTAAGTGCTCCCTGAAGAACACAAGTATCATTCCTCTGGGAAAGTTGTCGACAGAAAAGTGAACTTGTTGCTTTGCTCACCACCATGTTTGAAGGATATCAGCGTGATCACCACCGATAGGACGGAGGGTCAAATAGAAAGGAACACAAACTTCTAGACAGGAGCAGTTGGGAGCCAAGAGTTTATTGTGGAGTGACGTGTTTATTTGAGTGTCCAAACTTCCCTCTTTAGGTGATTATTAGATCTTCTCAGTCGTGAAATCATAAAACCCACTGATTTAAAAGGCCCAGATGCTTATTATTACAGCAACTCAGTTGTTGAGGTGAGAGAAAATGAGAAGTATGTTGCTGCACCACTAAATCTATCGCTGGGAACTGATGAAACCAAAAAAAAATAATTCACGGTGGTCAGATCGGGCTATTTTCTGCTGACGGTCTCTGGGGACTCAAACAGAATCCATTTGTTTGATAGTTTGTTTTTCAGATTCTCTCGTGTAAGGTACTTGTCCACACACCTGCTTGTAGTTTGTCTGTGTCCTTGGATCTCAAGTGAGTCTCCTGAAAGTAAGCACGTAGGTGTCTTGAGTTTTTATACCTTCTTTTAACCCTGTGTCTTTTGTTTGAAGCACTCAGTGCATGACCTTTTATTCTGATGATTCAGAGCTGTACATTTATTGCACTTAAAGTATTTTTTTGTCATTAATCTACAATCACGTGAAGAACATTATGTTTACTATGCACCCCCCCTCAACAAGCCCCCCGAAAAACCTCTTCAGTCGCTGTCTATCAGCGTAGTTGAATGCTGTGGATCCCTTTACCATGTCCGCCCCCACAGACCCGTTACAGTAATTTTCCATCAGTGAGTAGTAAGATGCTGTGTGATCTCTACTAGTCTTCTCTGTGTTGTACAGTACTCCCCATGCACACCCGACCCCACACATTATTCATGCTATTCCCAATTACCACTATTCTTTCTCCCCACACTTATCCCTCCCTTCAGACTCACCCTGCCTTGTCCTTTTCCCTTTGGTAACTTTTAGTCAACTCTCGGATTCTGTGAGAGTGCTGCTGTTTTTTTCCTTCAGTTTCTCTTTGTTGTTTTACTCCACACATGAGTGAAATCACTTGGTACTTCTCTTTCTCCGCCTGGCCTATTTCTCTGAACGTACTACCGTCTAGCTCCATCCACGTCATTGACAATGGTAGTGTTTGTTTTCTTCTTAAGGCTGATTACTGCAATTTTAAACTGGATTTCATTCTTCATTTTTGTTTGTAGATTAGCTATGTTATTCAACATTCAACTCCTATTTATGAACAGTAGCTTTGTGTCAATCGATATGTATCTCTATCTATCTATCTAACGGTCTGTCTATCTATGTATCTATGTATGTAAGTATGTATGTATGTATCTATGGATCTATCTATCTATCTATCTATCTATCTATCTATCTATCTTCCTATCATCAATCTATGATGTCTATCATCTATCAGTCTATGTACCTATCTATCTTTCTTTCATCTGTCGTCTGTCTACCTATCTATCTATGTATCAATCACCTTTTTGTCTGCCCATCTATCCTTCTGTACAGAAGAGTTAACAACATAGCTTGTCTCTTTCCTACATTATGCTTCCAGAAATCTTGCAAGGTAGCTAAGCCATAAGGAGAGCACTGTGTTCACCGATACACTTTCAGGTAGAGTCAGCCGCGTGTGCTTACAAAACCAGTAAATGGATGTGAAAGGACTTGAACCCGTATCTCTGTCCTCTGTCCTCTTATACTTCCTGCTCGCTTGGTGACTTTATTTAGCCACATTCAGTGAGTAAGAGATCCCTGAAGACCACAAGTATCCTTCGTCTGGGCCTGTTGTCGACAGAAAAGTGTACTTGGGTCTTTGCACACCACCATGTTTTAGGGACATCGGTGTGATAACTGCTGATAGGTGGAGGGACAAATATAAAGGAACACCTATTTCTGGACAGGAGCATTTGGGAAATAAGAGTGTGTAGTGGAGTGAAGTGTTTATTTGAGGGTCCAAACGTCCCTCTTTAGATGGTTATTACTTCTTTACATTCGTGAACATCATAAAAAGCAATGATTTCAAAAGCGTAGAGGCCTATTATTACAGCAATTCATTTGTTGAGGTGGGAGGAAATGAGAAGGAAGTTGCTGCACCACGAAATCTATGCCTGAGCACTGCTGAAACAAAACAAAAAGAATTCACGGTGGCTAGATTGGGCTATTTTCTACTGACTCTCTCTGGGGACACAAACAGAATCCATTTGTTTGTTTGTTTCTCAGTTTCACTTGCATAGGGTACCTGTCCCTGCCCCTTCAGCTTGTAGTTTGTCTGTGTCCTTGGATCTCAAGTGAGTCTCCAGAAAGGGAGCACGTAGGTGGTCTTGAGTTTTCATCAGTTCTTCTAACCCTGTGTCTTTTGATTGGAGCACTCAAAGCCTGTACTTTTATTCTGATATTTGAGAGCAGTGCTCTTACATCAGTTTGAAATTTTCTTTGTTCTCATTGATATACAATCACATGCAGAACATTATCTTTTCCAGTCTACCCTCTTCAGCAAGTACCCCCCAAATCCCAGTTACAGTGGCTGTCCGTCAGCATGTACTAAGATGCTGTAGAATCACTACATGTCTTCTCTGTGTTGTACAGCCCTACCCATGACCCCCCACCCTACACATTAAACATGCTAATCCTAATGACCCATTCTTTTTCCTCGCCCTTATTACTCCCTTCCCCCAAACGCTACACAGTCCCTTTCTCTTTGGTAACTGTTAGTCCACTCTCGGGTTCTGTGAGTCTGCTGCTTTCTTTTCCTTCAGTTTTTCTTTGTTATCATACTCCACACATGAGTGAAATCATTCGGTACATGTATTTCTCCGCCTGGCCTGTTTGACTGAGCATAATAGCCTCTACCTCCATCCACGTTATTGCAAATGATAGGATTTGTTTTCTTCTTATGGCTGCTTACTGCACTTTTTAAACTGGATTTCATTCTTCTTTTTTGTTTGTAGTTTCGCTATGTGCTTTCACCATTGTTCTCCTGGTAATGAGCAGTAGCTTTGTGTTAGTCGATATGTACCTATATCAATCTATCTGTCTGTCTATCTATTTATCAATCAATCAATCAAATTTTTGTCGGCCTATCTGTCCTTGTGTACAGAACAGTTAACCTCATATCCTATATCACTTTCCTACACTATGCTTCCAAAAATCTTGCAAAGTATCTAGGCTGTAGAGAGAGCACTGGGTTCACCGAGAGCCTTGCAGGTCGAGACGGCCACGTGTACCTACAAAACCAGGAAATGGTTGTGCCGTGACTTGAACCTTTGTCTCTGTCCTCTGTCCTCTTTCATCTCCTTCTAATTTGCTGTCTGTAATTAGCCACATTCATTGACTAAGTGCTCCCTGAAGACCACAAGTATCATTCCTCTGGGAAAGTTGTCGACAGAAAAGTAAACTTGTTGCTTTGCTCACCACCATGTTTGAAGGATATCAGCGTGATCACCGCCGATAGGACGGAGGGTCAAATAGAAAGGAACACCAATTTCTAGACAGGAGCATTTGGGAGCCAAGAGTGTATTGTGGAGTGACGTGTTTATTTGAGTGCCCAAACTTCCCTCTTTATGTGGTTATTAGATCTTCTCAGACGTGAAATCGTAAAACCCACTGATTTCAATGGCCCAGATGCTTATTATTACAGCAACTCAATTGTTGAGGTGAGAGAAAATGAGAACTATGCTGCTGCACCACTAAATCTATCGCTGGGAACTGATGTAACCTAACAAAAATAATTCACGGTGGTCAGATAGGGCTAGTTTCTGCTGACCGTCTCTGGGGACTCAAACAGAATCCATTTGTTTGATAGTTTGTTTTTCAGATTCACTCGTGTAAGGTACTTGTCCACACACCTGCTTGTAGTTCGTCTGTGTCCTTGGATCTCAAGTGAGTCTCCTGTAAGTAAGCACGTTGGTGTCTTGAGTTTTTATCCCTTCTTTTAACCCTATGTCTTTTGTTTGCAGCACTCAGTGCATGACCTTTTATTCTGATGATTCAGAGCTGTACATTTATTGCACTTAAAGAATTTTTTTGTCATTAATATACAATCACGTGAAGAACATTATGTTTACTATGTTCCCCCCCTCACCAAGTCCC
Source organism: Manis pentadactyla (assembly GCF_030020395.1). Classification (NCBI taxonomy): domain Eukaryota; kingdom Metazoa; phylum Chordata; class Mammalia; order Pholidota; family Manidae; genus Manis; species Manis pentadactyla. The sequence continues at coordinate 202,553 of NW_026644674.1, forward strand.
CCCGTAAAACCTCTTCAGTCGCTGTCTATAAGCGTAGTCGAATGCTGTGGATCCCTTCACAAAGTCCGCCCCCACAGACCCGTTACAGTAATTTTCCATGAGTCAGTAGTAAGATGCTATATGATCTCTACTAGTCTTCTCTGTGTTGTACAGTACTCCCCATGCACACCCGACCCCTCGCATTATTCATGCTCTTCCCAATTACCACTATTCTTTCTCCCCACACTTATCCCTCCCTTCAGACTCACCCTGCCTTGTCCTTTCCCTTTGGTAACTTTTAGTCAACTTTCGGATTCTGTGAGAGTGCTGCTGTTTTTTTCCTTCAGTTTCTCTTTGTTGTTTTACTCCACACATGAGTGAAATCACTTGGTACTTGTCTTTCTCCGCCTGGCCTATTTCTCTGAACGTACTACCGTCTAGCTTCATCCACGTCATTGCCAATGGTAGTGTTTGTTTTCTTCTTAAGGCTGATTACTGCAATTTTAAACTGGATTTCATTCTTCATTTTTGTTTGTAGATTAGCTATGTTATTCAACATTCAACTCCTATTTATGAACAGTAGCTTTGTGTCAATCGATATGTATCTCTATCTATCTAACGGTCTGTCTGTCTATCTATGTATCTATGTATGTAAGTATGTATGTATGGATATATGGATCTATCTATCTATCTATCTGTCTATCTATCTTCCTGTCATCAATCTATGATGTCTATCATCTATCAGTCTATGTACCTATCTATCTTTCTTTCATCTGTCGTCTGTCTACCTATCTATCTATGTATCAATCACCTTTTTGTCTGCCCATCTATCCTTCTGTACAGAAGAGTTAACAACATAGCTTGTCTCTTTCCTACATTATGCTTCCAGAAATCTTGCAAGGTAGCTAAGCCATAAGGAGAGCACTGTGTTCACCGATACACTTTCAGGTAGAGTCAGCCGCGTGTGCTTACAAAACCAGTAAATGGATGTGAAAGGACTTGAACCCGTATCTCTGTCCTCTGTCCTCTTATACTTCCTGCTCGCTTGGTGACTTTATTTAGCCACATTCAGTGAGTAAGAGATCCCTGAAGACCACAAGTATCCTTCGTCTGGGCCTGTTGTCGACAGAAAAGTGTACTTGGGTCTTTGCACACCACCATGTTTTAGGGACATCGGTGTGATAACTGCTGATAGGTGGAGGGACAAATATAAAGGAACACCTATTTCTGGACAGGAGCATTTGGGAAATAAGAGTGTGTAGTGGAGTGAAGTGTTTATTTGAGGGTCCAAACGTCCCTCTTTAGATGGTTATTACTTCTTTACATTCGTGAACATCATAAAAAGCAATGATTTCAAAAGCGTAGAGGCCTATTATTACAGCAATTCATTTGTTGAGGTGGGAGGAAATGAGAAGGAAGTTGCTGCACCACGAAATCTATGCCTGAGCACTGCTGAAACAAAACAAAAAGAATTCACGGTGGCTAGATTGGGCTATTTTCTACTGAATCTCTCTGGGGACACAAACAGAATCCATTTGTTTGTTTGTTTCTCAGTTTCACTTGCATAGGGTACCTGTCCCTGCCCCTTCAGCTTGTAGTTTGTCTGTGTCCTTGGATCTCAAGTGAGTCTCCAGAAAGGGAGCACGTAGGTGGTCTTGAGTTTTCATCAGTTCTTCTAACCCTTTGTCTTTTGATTGGAGCACTCAAAGCCTGTACTTTTATTCTGATATTTGAGAGCAGTGCTCTTACATCAGTTTGAAATTTTCTTTGTTCTCATTGATACACAATCACATGCAGAACATTATCTTTTCCAGTCTACCCTCTTCAGCAAGTACCCCCCAAATCCCAGTTACAGTCGCTGTCCGTCAGCATGTACTAAGATGCTGTAGAATCACTACATGTCTTCTCTGTGTTGTACAGCCCTACCCATGACCCCCCACCCTACACATTAAACATGCTAATCCTAATGACCCATTCTTTTTCCTCGCCCTTATTACTCCCTTCCCCCAAACGCTACCCAGTCCCTTTCTCTTTGGTAAATGTTAGTCCACTCTCGGGTTCTGTGAGTCTGCTGCTTTCTTTTCCTTCAGTTTTTCTTTGTTATCATACTCCACACATGAGTGAAATCATTCGGTACATGTATTTCTCCGCCTGGCCTGTTTGACTGAGCATAATACCCTCTACCTCCATCTACGTTATTGCAAATGATAGGATTTGTTTTCTTCTTATGGCTGCTTACTGCACTTTTTAAACTGGATTTCATTCTTCTTTTTTGTTTGTAGTTTCGCTATGTGCTTTCACCATTGTTCTCCTGGTAATGAGCAGTAGCTTTGTGTTAGTCGATATGTACCTATATCGATCTATCTGTCTGTCTATCTATTTATCAATCAATCAATCAAATTTTTGTCGGCCTATCTGTCCTTGTGTACAGAACAGTTAACCTCATATCCTATATCACTTTCCTACACTATGCTTCCAAAAATCTTGCAAAGTATCTAGGCTGTAGAGAGAGCACTGGGTTCACCGAGAGCCTTGCAGGTCGAGACGGCCACGTGTTCCTACAAAACCAGGAAATGGTTGTGCCGGGACTTGAACCTTTGTCTCTGTCCTCTGTCCTCTTTCATCTCCTTCTAATTTGCTGTCTGTAATTAGCCACATTCATTGACTAAGTGCTCCCTGAAGACCACAAGTATCATTCCTCTGGGAAAGTTGTCGACAGAAAAGTAAACTTGTTGCTTTGCTCACCACCATGTTTGAAGGATATCAGCGTGATCACCGCCGATAGGACGGAGGGTCAAATAGAAAGGAACACCAATTTCTAGACAGGAGCAGTTGGGAGCCAAGAGTGTATTGTGGAGTGACGTGTTTATTTGAGTGCCCAAACTTCCCTCTTTATGTGGTTATTAGATCTTCTCAGACGTGAAATCGTAAAACCCACTGTTTTCAATGGCCCAGATGCTTATTATTACAGCAACTCAATTGTTGAGGTGAGAGAAAATGAGAACTATGCTGCTGCACCACTAAATCTATCGCTGGGAACTGATGTAACCTAACAAAAATAATTCACGGTGGTCAGATAGGGCTATTTTCTGCTGACCGTCTCTGGGGACTCAAACAGAATCCATTTGTTTGATAGTTTGTTTTTCAGATTCACTCGTGTAAGGTACTTGTCCACACACCTGCTTGTAGTTCGTCTGTGTCCTTGGATCTCAAGTGAGTCTCCTGTAAGTAAGCACGTAGGTGTCTTGAGTTTTTATCCCTTCTTTTAACCCTGTGTCTTTTGTTTGCAGCACTCAGTGCATGACCTTTTATTCTGATGATTCAGAGCTGTACATTTATTGCACTTAAAGAATTTTTTTGTCATTAATCTACAATCACGTGAAGAACATTATGTTTACTATGTTCCCCCCCTCACCAAGTCCCCCCGAAAAACCTCTTCAGTCGCTGTCTATAAGCGTAGTCGAATGCTGTGGATCCCTTCACAAAGTCCGCCCCCACAGACCCGTTACAGTAATTTTCCATGAGTCAGTAGTAAGATGCTATATGATCTCTACTAGTCTTCTCTGTGTTGTACAGTACTCCCCATGCACACCCGACCCCTCGCATTATTCATGCTATTCCCAATTACCACTATTCTTTCTCCCCACACTTATCCCTCCCTTCAGACTCACCCTGCCTTGTCCTTTCCCTTTGGTAACTTTTAGTCAACTTTCGGATTCTGTGAGAGTGCTGCTGTTTTTTTCCTTCAGTTTCTCTTTGTTGTTTTACTCCACACATGAGTGAAATCACTTGGTACTTGTCTTTCTCCGCCTGGCCTATTTCTCTGAACGTACTACCGTCTAGCTTCATCCACGTCATTGCCAATGGTAGTGTTTGTTTTCTTCTTAAGGCTGCTTACTGCAATTTTAAACTGGATTTCATTCTTCATTTTTGTTTGTAGATTAGCTATGTTATTCAACATTCAACTCCTATTTATGAACAGTAGCTTTGTGTCAATCGATATGTATCTCTATCTATCTATCTAACGGTCTGTCTGTCTATCTATGTATCTATGTATGTAAGTATGTATGTATGGATATATGGATCTATCTATCTATCTATCTGTCTATCTATCTTCCTGTCATCAATCTATGATGTCTATCATCTATCAGTCTATGTACCTATCTATCTTTCTTTCATCTGTCGCCTGTCTACCTATCTATCTATGAATCAATCAACTTTTGTCTGCCCATCTATCCTTCTGTACAGAACAGTTAACAACATAGCATATGTCTCTTTCCTACATTATGCTTCCAGAAATCTTGCAAGGTAGCTAAGCCATAAGGAGAGCACTGTGTTCACCGATACACTTTTAGGTAGAGACAGCCGCGTGTGCTTACAAAACCAGTAAATGGAGTTGAAAGGACTTGAACCCGTATCGCTGTCCTCTGTCGTCTTATACTTCCTGCTCGCTTGGTGACTTTATTTAGCCACATTCAGTGAGTAAGTGATCCCTGAAGACCACAAGTATCCTTCGTCTGGGCCTGTTGTCGACAGAAAAGTGTACTTCGTTCTTTGCACACCACCATGTTTGAGGGACATCGGTGTGATCACTGCTGATAGGTGGAGGGACAAACATAAAGGAACACCTATTTCTGGACAGGAGCATTTGGGAAATAAGAGTGTGTAGTGGAGTGAAGTGTTTATTTGAGGGTCCAAACGTCCCTCTTTAGATGGTTATTACTTCTTTACATTCGTGAACATCATAAAGAGCAATGATTTCAAAAGCGCAGACGCCTATTATTACAGCAATTCATTTGTTGAGGTGGGAGGAAATGAGAAGGAAGTTGCTGCACCACGAAATCTATGCCTGAGCACTGCTGAAACAAAACAAAAAGAATTCACGGTGGCTAGATGGGGCTATTTTCTACTGACTCTCTCTGGGGACTCAAACAGAATCAGTTTGTTTGTTTGTTTCTCAGTTTCACTTGTATAGGGTACCTGTCCCTGCCCCTTCAGCTTGTAGTTTGTCTGTGTCCTTGGATCTCAAGTGAGTCTCCAGAAAGGGAGCACGTAGTTGGTCTTGAGTTTTCATCAGTTCTTCTAACCCAGTGTCTTTTGATTGGAGCACTCAAAGCCTGTACTTTTATTCTGATATTTGAGAGCAGTGCTCTTACATCAGTTTGAAATTTTCTTTGTTTTCATTAATATACAATCACATGCAGAACATTATGTTTTCCAGTCTACCCTCTTCAGCAAGTCCCCCCCAAATGCCAGTTACAGTCGCTGTCCGTCAGCATGTACTAAGATGCTGTAGAATCACTACATGTCTTCTCTGTGTTGTACAGCCCTACCCATGACTCCCCATCCTACACATTAAACATGCTAATCCTAATGCCCCCATTCTTTTTCCTCTCCCTTATTACTCCCTTCCCACAAACGCTACCCAGTCCCTTTCTCTTTGGTAACTGTTAGTCCACTCTCGGGTTCTGTGAGTCTGCTGCTGTCTTTTCCTTCAGTTTTTCTTTGTTATCATACTCCACACATGAGTGAAATCATTTGGTACATGTATTTCTCCGCCTGGCCTGTTTGACTGAGCATAATACCCTCTACCTCCATCCACGTTATTGCAAATGATAGGATTTGTTTTCCTCTTATGGCTGCTTACTGCACTTTTTAAACTGGATTTCATTCTTCTTTTTTGTTTGTAGTTTCGCTATGTGCTTTCACCATTGTTCTCCTGGTAATGAGCAGTAGCTTTGTGTTAGTCGATATGTACCTATATCGATCTATCTGTCTGTCTATCTATTTATCAATCAATCAATCAAATTTTTGTCGGCCTATCTGTCCTTGTGTACAGAACAGTTAACCTCATATCCTATATCACTTTCCTACACTATGCTTCCAAAAATCTTGCAAATATCTAGGCTGTAGAGAGAGCACTGGGTTCACCGAGAGCCTTGCAGGTCGAGACGGCCACGTGTACCTACAAAACCAGGAAATGGTTGTGCCGTGACTTGAACCCTTGTCTCTGTCCTCTGTCCTCTTTCATCTCCTTCTAATTTGCTGTCTGTAATTAGCCACATTCATTGACTAAGTGCTCCCTGAAGACCACAAGTATCATTCCTCTGGACCTGTTGTCGACACAAAAGTAAACTTGTTGCTTTGCTCACCACCATGTTTGAAGGATATCAGCGTGATCACCGCCGATAGGACAGAGGGTCAAATAGAAAGGAACACAAATTTCTAGACAGGAGCAGTTGGGAGCCAAGAGTTTATTGTGGAGTGACGTGTTTATTTGAGTGTCCAAACTTCCCTCTTTAGGTGATTATTAGATCTTCTCAGTCGTGAAATCATAAAACCCACTGATTTAAAATGCCCAGATGCTTATTATTACAGCAACTCAGTTGTTGAGGTGAGAGAAAATGAGAAGTATGTTGCTGCACCACTAAATCTATCGCTGGGAACTGATGAAACCAAAAAAAAATAATTCACGGTGGTCAGATCGGGCTATTTTCTGCTGACGGTCTCTGGGGACTCAAACAGAATCCATTTGTTTGATAGTTTGTTTTTCAGATTCACTCGTGTAAGGTACTTGTCCACACACCTGCTTGTAGTTTGTCTGTGTCCTCGGATCTCAAGTGAGTCTCCTGAAAGTAAGCACGTAGGTGTCTTGAGTTTTTATCCCTTCTTTTAACCCTGTGTCTTTTGTTTGAAGCACTCAGTGCATGACCTTTTATTCTGATGATTCATAGCTGTACATTTATTGCACTTAAAGTATTTTTTTGTCATTAATCTACAATCACGTGAAGAACATTATGTTTACTATGCACCCCCCCTCAACAAGCCCCCCGAAAAACCTCTTCAGTCGCTGTCTATCAGCGTAGTTGAATGCTGTGGATCCCTTTACCATGTCCGCCCCCACAGACCCGTTACAGTAATTTTCCATCAGTGAGTAGTAAGATGCTGTGTGATCTCTACTAGTCTTCTCTGTGTTGTACAGTACTCCCCATGCACACCCGACCCCACACATTATTCATGCTATTCCCAATTACCACTATTCTTTCTCCCCACACTTATCCCTCCCTTCAGACTCACCCTGCCTTGTCCTTTTCCCTTTGGTAACTTTTAGTCAACTCTCGGATTCTGTGAGAGTGCTGCTGTTTTTTTCCTTCAGTTTCTCTTTGTTGTTTTACTCCACACATGAGTGAAATCACTTGGTACTTCTCTTTCTCCGCCTGGCCTATTACTCTGAACGTACTACCGTCTAGCTCCATCCACGTCATTGACAATGGTAGTGTTTGTTTTCTTCTTAAGGCTGATTACTGCAATTTTAAACTGGATTTCATTCTTCATTTTTGTTTGTAGATTAGCTATGTTATTCAACATTCAACTCCTATTTATGAACAGTAGCTTTGTGTCAATCGATATGTATCTCTATCTATCTATCTATCGGTCTGTCTATCTATGTATCTATGTATGTAAGTATGTATGTATGTATCTATGGATCTATCTATCTATCTATCTATCTATCTATCTATCTTCCTATCATCAATCTATGATGTCTATCATCTATCAGTCTATGTACCTATCTATCTTTCTTTCATCTGTCGTCTGTCTACCTATCTATCTATGTATCAATCACCTTTTTGTCTGCCCATCTATCCTTCTGTACAGAAGAGTTAACAACATAGCTTATGTCTCTTTCCTACATTATGCTTCCAGAAATCTTGCAAGGTAGCTAAGCCATAAGGAGAGCACTGTGTTCACCGATAGACTTTCAGGTAGAGTCAGCCGCGTGTGTTTACAAAACCAGTAAATGGATGTGAAAGGACTTGAACCCGTATCTCTGTCCTCTGTCCTCTTATACTTCCTGCTCGCTTGGTGACTTTATTTAGCCACATTCAGTGAGTAAGAGATCCCTGAAGACCACAAGTATCCTTCGTCTGGGCCTGTTGTCGACAGAAAAGTGTACTTGGGTCTTTGCACACCACCATGTTTTAGGGACATCTGTGTGATAACTGCTGATAGGTGGAGGGACAAATATAAAGGAACACCTATTTCTGGACAGGAGCATTTGGGAAATAAGAGTGTGTAGTGGAGTGAAGTGTTTATTTGAGGGTCCAAACGTCCCTCTTTAGATGGTTATTACTTCTTTACATTCGTGAACATCATAAAAAGCAATGATTTCAAAAGCGTAGACGCCTATTATTACAGCAATTCATTTGTTGAGGTGGGAGGAAATGAGAAGGAAGTTGCTGCACCACGAAATCTATGCCTGAGCACTGCTGAAACAAAACAAAAAGAATTCACGGTGGCTAGATTGGGCTATTTTCTACTGACTCTCTCTGGGGACACAAACAGAATCCATTTGTTTGTTTGTTTCTCAGTTTCACTTGCATAGGGTACCTGTCCCTGCCCCTTCAGCTTGTAGTTTGTCTGTGTCCTTGGATCTCAAGTGAGCCTCCAGAAAGGGAGCACGTACGTGGTCTTGAATTTTCATCAGTTCTTCTAACCCTGTGTCTTTTGATTGGAGCACTCAAAGCCTGTACTTTTATTCTGATATTTGAGAGCAGTGCTCTTACATCAGTTTGAAATTTTCTTTGTTCTCATTAATATACAATCACATGCAGAACATTATGTATTCCAGTCTACCCTCTTCAGCAAGTCCCCCCCAAATGCCAGTTACAGTCGCTGTCCGTCAGCATGTACTAAGATGCTGTAGAATCACTACATGTCTTCTCTGTGTTGTACAGCCCTACCCATGACTCCCCATCCTACACATTAAACATGCTAATCCTAATGCCCCCATTCTTTTTCCTCGCCCTTATTACTCCCTTCCCACAAACGCTACAAAGTCCCTTTCTCTTTGGTAACTGTTAGTCCACTCTCGAGTTCTGTGAGTCTGCTGCTGTCTTTTCCTTCAGTTTTTCTTTGTTATCATACTCCACACATGAGTGAAATCATTTGGTACATGTATTTCTCCGCCTGGCCTGTTTGACTGAGCATAATACCCTCTACCTCCATTAACGTTATTGCAAATGATAGGATTTGTTTTCCTCTTATGGCTGCTTACTGCACTTTTTAAACTGGATTTCATTCTTCTTTTTTGTTTGTAGTTTCGCTATGTGCTTTCACCATTGTTCTCCTGGTAATGAGCAGTAGCTTTGTGTTAGTCGATATGTACCTATATCGATCTATCTGTCTGTCTATGTATTTATCAATCAATCAATCAAATTTTTGTCGGCCCATCTGTCCTTGTGTACAGAACAGTTAACCTCATATCCTATATCACTTTCCTACACTATGCTTCCAAAAATCTTGCAAAGTATCTAGGCTGTAGAGAGAGCACTGGGTTCACCGAGAGCCTTGCAGGTCGAGACGGCCACGTGTACCTACAAAACCAGGAAATGGTTGTGCCGGGACTTAAACCCTTGTCTCTCTCCTCTGTCCTCTTTCATCTCCTTCTAATTTGCTGTCTGTAATTAGCCACATTCATTGACTAAGTGCTCCCTGAAGACCACAAGTATCATTCCTCTGGGAAAGTTGTCGACAGAAAAGTGAACTTGTTGCTTTGCTCACCACCATGTTTGAAGGATATCAGCGTGATCACCACCGATAGGACGGAGGGTCAAATAGAAAGGAACACAAACTTCTAGACAGGAGCAGTTGGGAGCCAAGAGTTTATTGTGGAGTGACGTGTTTATTTGAGTGTCCAAACTTCCCTCTTTAGGTGATTATTAGATCTTCTCAGTCGTGAAATCATAAAACCCACTGATTTAAAAGGCCCAGATGCTTATTATTACAGCAACTCAGTTGTTGAGGTGAGAGAAAATGAGAAGTATGTTGCTGCACCACTAAATCTATCGCTGGGAACTGATGAAACCAAAAAAAAATAATTCACGGTGGTCAGATCGGGCTATTTTCTGCTGACGGTCTCTGGGGACTCAAACAGAATTAATTTGTTTGATAGTTTGTTTTTCAGATTCTCTCGTGTAAGGTACTTGTCCACACACCTGCTTGTAGTTTGTCTGTGTCCTTGGATCTCAAGTGAGTCTCCTGAAAGTAAGCACGTAGGTGTCTTGAGTTTTTATACCTTCTTTTAACCCTGTGTCTTTTGTTTGAAGCACTCAGTGCATGACCTTTTATTCTGATGATTCAGAGCTGTACATTTATTGCACTTAAAGTATTTTTTTGTCATTAATCTACAATCACGTGAAGAACATTATGTTTACTATGCACCCCCCCTCAACAAGCCCCCCGAAAAACCTCTTCAGTCGCTGTCTATCAGCGTAGTTGAATGCTGTGGATCCCTTTACCATGTCCGCCCCCACAGACCCGTTACAGTAATTTTCCATCAGTGAGTAGTAAGATGCTGTGTGATCTCTACTAGTCTTCTCTGTGTTGTACAGTACTCCCCATGCACACCCGACCCCACACATTATTCATGCTATTCCCAATTACCACTATTCTTTCTCCCCACACTTATCCCTCCCTTCAGACTCACCCTGCCTTGTCCTTTTCCCTTTGGTAACTTTTAGTCAACTCTCGGATTCTGTGAGAGTGCTGCTGTTTTTTTCCTTCAGTTTCTCTTTGTTGTTTTACTCCACACATGAGTGAAATCACTTGGTACTTCTCTTTCTCCGCCTGGCCTATTTCTCTGAACGTACTACCGTCTAGCTCCATCCACGTCATTGACAATGGTAGTGTTTGTTTTCTTCTTAAGGCTGATTACTGCAATTTTAAACTGGATTTCATTCTTCATTTTTGTTTGTAGATTAGCTATGTTATTCAACATTCAACTCCTATTTATGAACAGTAGCTTTGTGTCAATCGATATGTATCTCTATCTATCTATCTAACGGTCTGTCTATCTATGTATCTATGTATGTAAGTATGTATGTATGTATCTATGGATCTATCTATCTATCTATCTATCTATCTATCTATCTTCCTATCATCAATCTATGATGTCTATCATCTATCAGTCTATGTACCTATCTATCTTTCTTTCATCTGTCGTCTGTCTACCTATCTATCTATGTATCAATCACCTTTTTGTCTGCCCATCTATCCTTCTGTACAGAAGAGTTAACAACATAGCTTGTCTCTTTCCTACATTATGCTTCCAGAAATCTTGCAAGGTAGCTAAGCCATAAGGAGAGCACTGTGTTCACCGATACACTTTCAGGTAGAGTCAGCCGCGTGTGCTTACAAAACCAGTAAATGGATGTGAAAGGACTTGAACCCGTATCTCTGTCCTCTGTCCTCTTATACTTCCTGCTCGCTTGGTGACTTTATTTAGCCACATTCAGTGAGTAAGAGATCCCTGAAGACCACAAGTATCCTTCGTCTGGGCCTGTTGTCGACAGAAAAGTGTACTTGGGTCTTTGCACACCACCATGTTTTAGGGACATCGGTGTGATAACTGCTGATAGGTGGAGGGACAAATATAAAGGAACACCTATTTCTGGACAGGAGCATTTGGGAAATAAGAGTGTGTAGTGGAGTGAAGTGTTTATTTGAGGGTCCAAACGTCCCTCTTTAGATGGTTATTACTTCTTTACATTCGTGAACATCATAAAAAGCAATGATTTCAAAAGCGTAGAGGCCTATTATTACAGCAATTCATTTGTTGAGGTGGGAGGAAATGAGAAGGAAGTTGCTGCACCACGAAATCTATGCCTGAGCACTGCTGAAACAAAACAAAAAGAATTCACGGTGGCTAGATTGGGCTATTTTCTACTGACTCTCTCTGGGGACACAAACAGAATCCATTTGTTTGTTTGTTTCTCAGTTTCACTTGCATAGGGTACCTGTCCCTGCCCCTTCAGCTTGTAGTTTGTCTGTGTCCTTGGATCTCAAGTGAGTCTCCAGAAAGGGAGCACGTAGGTGGTCTTGAGTTTTCATCAGTTCTTCTAACCCTGTGTCTTTTGATTGGAGCACTCAAAGCCTGTACTTTTATTCTGATATTTGAGAGCAGTGCTCTTACATCAGTTTGAAATTTTCTTTGTTCTCATTGATATACAATCACATGCAGAACATTATCTTTTCCAGTCTACCCTCTTCAGCAAGTACCCCCCAAATCCCAGTTACAGTGGCTGTCCGTCAGCATGTACTAAGATGCTGTAGAATCACTACATGTCTTCTCTGTGTTGTACAGCCCTACCCATGACCCCCCACCCTACACATTAAACATGCTAATCCTAATGACCCATTCTTTTTCCTCGCCCTTATTACTCCCTTCCCCCAAACGCTACACAGTCCCTTTCTCTTTGGTAACTGTTAGTCCACTCTCGGGTTCTGTGAGTCTGCTGCTTTCTTTTCCTTCAGTTTTTCTTTGTTATCATACTCCACACATGAGTGAAATCATTCGGTACATGTATTTCTCCGCCTGGCCTGTTTGACTGAGCATAATAGCCTCTACCTCCATCCACGTTATTGCAAATGATAGGATTTGTTTTCTTCTTATGGCTGCTTACTGCACTTTTTAAACTGGATTTCATTCTTCTTTTTTGTTTGTAGTTTCGCTATGTGCTTTCACCATTGTTCTCCTGGTAATGAGCAGTAGCTTTGTGTTAGTCGATATGTACCTATATCAATCTATCTGTCTGTCTATCTATTTATCAATCAATCAATCAAATTTTTGTCGGCCTATCTGTCCTTGTGTACAGAACAGTTAACCTCATATCCTATATCACTTTCCTACACTATGCTTCCAAAAATCTTGCAAAGTATCTAGGCTGTAGAGAGAGCACTGGGTTCACCGAGAGCCTTGCAGGTCGAGACGGCCACGTGTACCTACAAAACCAGGAAATGGTTGTGCCGTGACTTGAACCTTTGTCTCTGTCCTCTGTCCTCTTTCATCTCCTTCTAATTTGCTGTCTGTAATTAGCCACATTCATTGACTAAGTGCTCCCTGAAGACCACAAGTATCATTCCTCTGGGAAAGTTGTCGACAGAAAAGTAAACTTGTTGCTTTGCTCACCACCATGTTTGAAGGATATCAGCGTGATCACCGCCGATAGGACGGAGGGTCAAATAGAAAGGAACACCAATTTCTAGACAGGAGCATTTGGGAGCCAAGAGTGTATTGTGGAGTGACGTGTTTATTTGAGTGCCCAAACTTCCCTCTTTATGTGGTTATTAGATCTTCTCAGACGTGAAATCGTAAAACCCACTGATTTCAATGGCCCAGATGCTTATTATTACAGCAACTCAATTGTTGAGGTGAGAGAAAATGAGAACTATGCTGCTGCACCACTAAATCTATCGCTGGGAACTGATGTAACCTAACAAAAATAATTCACGGTGGTCAGATAGGGCTAGTTTCTGCTGACCGTCTCTGGGGACTCAAACAGAATCCATTTGTTTGATAGTTTGTTTTTCAGATTCACTCGTGTAAGGTACTTGTCCACACACCTGCTTGTAGTTCGTCTGTGTCCTTGGATCTCAAGTGAGTCTCCTGTAAGTAAGCACGTTGGTGTCTTGAGTTTTTATCCCTTCTTTTAACCCTATGTCTTTTGTTTGCAGCACTCAGTGCATGACCTTTTATTCTGATGATTCAGAGCTGTACATTTATTGCACTTAAAGAATTTTTTTGTCATTAATATACAATCACGTGAAGAACATTATGTTTACTATGTTCCCCCCCTCACCAAGTCCCCCCGTAAAACCTCTTCAGTCGCTGTCTATAAGCGTAGTCGAATGCTGTGGATCCCTTCACAAAGTCCGCCCCCACAGACCCGTTACAGTAATTTTCCATGAGTCAGTAGTAAGATGCTATATGATCTCTACTAGTCTTCTCTGTGTTGTACAGTACTCCCCATGCACACCCGACCCCTCGCATTATTCATGCTATTCCCAATTACCACTATTCTTTCTCCCCACACTTATCCCTCCCTTCAGACTCACCCTGCCTTGTCCTTTCCCTTTGGTAACTTTTAGTCAACTTTCGGATTCTGTGAGAGTGCTGCTGTTTTTTTCCTTCAGTTTCTCTTTGTTGTTTTACTCCACACATGAGTGAAATCACTTGGTACTTGTCTTTCTCCGCCTGGCCTATTTCTCTGAACGTACTACCGTCTAGCTTCATCCACGTCATTGCCAATGGTAGTGTTTGTTTTCTTCTTAAGGCTGATTACTGCAATTTTAAACTGGATTTCATTCTTCATTTTTGTTTGTAGATTAGCTATGTTATTCAACATTCAACTCCTATTTATGAACAGTAGCTTTGTGTCAATCGATATGTATCTCTATCTATCTAACGGTCTGTCTGTCTATCTATGTATCTATGTATGTAAGTATGTATGTATGGATATATGGATCTATCTATCTATCTATCTGTCTATCTATCTTCCTGTCATCAATCTATGATGTCTATCATCTATCAGTCTATGTACCTATCTATCTTTCTTTCATCTGTCGTCTGTCTACCTATCTATCTATGTATCAATCACCTTTTTGTCTGCCCATCTATCCTTCTGTACAGAAGAGTTAACAACATAGCTTGTCTCTTTCCTACATTATGCTTCCAGAAATCTTGCAAGGTAGCTAAGCCATAAGGAGAGCACTGTGTTCACCGATACACTTTCAGGTAGAGTCAGCCGCGTGTGCTTACAAAACCAGTAAATGGATGTGAAAGGACTTGAACCCGTATCTCTGTCCTCTGTCCTCTTATACTTCCTGCTCGCTTGGTGACTTTATTTAGCCACATTCAGTGAGTAAGAGATCCCTGAAGACCACAAGTATCCTTCGTCTGGGCCTGTTGTCGACAGAAAAGTGTACTTGGGTCTTTGCACACCACCATGTTTTAGGGACATCGGTGTGATAACTGCTGATAGGTGGAGGGACAAATATAAAGGAACACCTATTTCTGGACAGGAGCATTTGGGAAATAAGAGTGTGTAGTGGAGTGAAGTGTTTATTTGAGGGTCCAAACGTCCCTCTTTAGATGGTTATTACTTCTTTACATTCGTGAACATCATAAAAAGCAATGATTTCAAAAGCGTAGAGGCCTATTATTACAGCAATTCATTTGTTGAGGTGGGAGGAAATGAGAAGGAAGTTGCTGCACCACGAAATCTATGCCTGAGCACTGCTGAAACAAAACAAAAAGAATTCACGGTGGCTAGATTGGGCTATTTTCTACTGAATCTCTCTGGGGACACAAACAGAATCCATTTGTTTGTTTGTTTCTCAGTTTCACTTGCATAGGGTACCTGTCCCTGCCCCTTCAGCTTGTAGTTTGTCTGTGTCCTTGGATCTCAAGTGAGTCTCCAGAAAGGGAGCACGTAGGTGGTCTTGAGTTTTCATCAGTTCTTCTAACCCTTTGTCTTTTGATTGGAGCACTCAAAGCCTCTACTTTTATTCTGATATTTGAGAGCAGTGCTCTTACATCAGTTTGAAATTTTCTTTGTTCTCATTGATACACAATCACATGCAGAACATTATCTTTTCCAGTCTACCCTCTTCAGCAAGTACCCCCCAAATCCCAGTTACAGTCGCTGTCCGTCAGCATGTACTAAGATGCTGTAGAATCACTACATGTCTTCTCTGTGTTGTACAGCCCTACCCATGACCCCCCACCCTACACATTAAACATGCTAATCCTAATGACCCATTCTTTTTCCTCGCCCTTATTACTCCCTTCCCCCAAACGCTACCCAGTCCCTTTCTCTTTGGTAAATGTTAGTCCACTCTCGGGTTCTGTGAGTCTGCTGCTTTCTTTTCCTTCAGTTTTTCTTTGTTATCATACTCCACACATGAGTGAAATCATTCGGTACATGTATTTCTCCGCCTGGCCTGTTTGACTGAGCATAATACCCTCTACCTCCATCTACGTTATTGCAAATGATAGGATTTGTTTTCTTCTTATGGCTGCTTACTGCACTTTTTAAACTGGATTTCATTCTTCTTTTTTGTTTGTAGTTTCGCTATGTGCTTTCACCATTGTTCTCCTGGTAATGAGCAGTAGCTTTGTGTTAGTCGATATGTACCTATATCGATCTATCTGTCTGTCTATCTATTTATCAATCAATCAATCAAATTTTTGTCGGCCTATCTGTCCTTGTGTACAGAACAGTTAACCTCATATCCTATATCACTTTCCTACACTATGCTTCCAAAAATCTTGCAAAGTATCTAGGCTGTAGAGAGAGCACTGGGTTCACCGAGAGCCTTGCAGGTCGAGACGGCCACGTGTTCCTACAAAACCAGGAAATGGTTGTGCCGGGACTTGAACCTTTGTCTCTGTCCTCTGTCCTCTTTCATCTCCTTCTAATTTGCTGTCTGTAATTAGCCACATTCATTGACTAAGTGCTCCCTGAAGACCACAAGTATCATTCCTCTGGGAAAGTTGTCGACAGAAAAGTAAACTTGTTGCTTTGCTCACCACCATGTTTGAAGGATATCAGCGTGATCACCGCCGATAGGACGGAGGGTCAAATAGAAAGGAACACCAATTTCTAGACAGGAGCAGTTGGGAGCCAAGAGTGTATTGTGGAGTGACGTGTTTATTTGAGTGCCCAAACTTCCCTCTTTATGTGGTTATTAGATCTTCTCAGACGTGAAATCGTAAAACCCACTGTTTTCAATGGCCCAGATGCTTATTATTACAGCAACTCAATTGTTGAGGTGAGAGAAAATGAGAACTATGCTGCTGCACCACTAAATCTATCGCTGGGAACTGATGTAACCTAACAAAAATAATTCACGGTGGTCAGATAGGGCTATTTTCTGCTGACCGTCTCTGGGGACTCAAACAGAATCCATTTCTTTGATAGTTTGTTTTTCAGATTCACTCGTGTAAGGTACTTGTCCACACACCTGCTTGTAGTTCGTCTGTGTCCTTGGATCTCAAGTGAGTCTCCTGTAAGTAAGCACGTAGGTGTCTTGAGTTTTTATCCCTTCTTTTAACCCTGTGTCTTTTGTTTGCAGCACTCAGTGCATGACCTTTTATTCTGATGATTCAGAGCTGTACATTTATTGCACTTAAAGAATTTTTTTGTCATTAATCTACAATCACGTGAAGAACATTATGTTTACTATGTTCCCCCCCTCACCAAGTCCCCCCGAAAAACCTCTTCAGTCGCTGTCTATAAGCGTAGTCGAATGCTGTGGATCCCTTCACAAAGTCCGCCCCCACAGACCCGTTACAGTAATTTTCCATGAGTCAGTAGTAAGATGCTATATGATCTCTACTAGTCTTCTCTGTGTTGTACAGTACTCCCCATGCACACCCGACCCCTCGCATTATTCATGCTATTCCCAATTACCACTATTCTTTCTCCCCACACTTATCCCTCCCTTCAGACTCACCCTGCCTTGTCCTTTCCCTTTGGTAACTTTTAGTCAACTTTCGGATTCTGTGAGAGTGCTGCTGTTTTTTTCCTTCAGTTTCTCTTTGTTGTTTTACTCCACACATGAGTGAAATCACTTGGTACTTGTCTTTCTCCGCCTGGCCTATTTCTCTGAACGTACTACCGTCTAGCTTCATCCACGTCATTGCCAATGGTAGTGTTTGTTTTCTTCTTAAGGCTGCTTACTGCAATTTTAAACTGGATTTCATTCTTCATTTTTGTTTGTAGATTAGCTATGTTATTCAACATTCAACTCCTATTTATGAACAGTAGCTTTGTGTCAATCGATATGTATCTCTATCTATCTATCTAACGGTCTGTCTGTCTATCTATGTATCTATGTATGTAAGTATGTATGTATGGATATATGGATCTATCTATCTATCTATCTGTCTATCTATCTTCCTGTCATCAATCTATGATGTCTATCATCTATCAGTCTATGTACCTATCTATCTTTCTTTCATCTGTCGCCTGTCTACCTATCTATCTATGAATCAATCAACTTTTGTCTGCCCATCTATCCTTCTGTACAGAACAGTTAACAACATAGCATATGTCTCTTTCCTACATTATGCTTCCAGAAATCTTGCAAGGTAGCTAAGCCATAAGGAGAGCACTGTGTTCACCGATACACTTTTAGGTAGAGACAGCCGCGTGTGCTTACAAAACCAGTAAATGGAGTTGAAAGGACTTGAACCCGTATCGCTGTCCTCTGTCGTCTTATACTTCCTGCTCGCTTGGTGACTTTATTTAGCCACATTCAGTGAGTAAGTGATCCCTGAAGACCACAAGTATCCTTCGTCTGGGCCTGTTGTCGACAGAAAAGTGTACTTCGTTCTTTGCACACCACCATGTTTGAGGGACATCGGTGTGATCACTGCTGATAGGTGGAGGGACAAACATAAAGGAACACCTATTTCTGGACAGGAGCATTTGGGAAATAAGAGTGTGTAGTGGAGTGAAGTGTTTATTTGAGGGTCCAAACGTCCCTCTTTAGATGGTTATTACTTCTTTACATTCGTGAACATCATAAAGAGCAATGATTTCAAAAGCGCAGACGCCTATTATTACAGCAATTCATTTGTTGAGGTGGGAGGAAATGAGAAGGAAGTTGCTGCACCACGAAATCTAAGCCTGAGC